>NW_027118479.1:0-7500 GCF_036417845.1 Apteryx mantelli
GGGTGAGGGGATCGAGTCGGGGATCGGGTCAGGGATCTAGTCAGGGATCGGGTCGGGATCGGGCCGGGGATCGGGCCAGGGATCGGGATAGGGATCGGGTTATGGTTATGGTTAGGGTTCGGGTTACGGTTATGGTTAGGGTTAGGGTTATGGTTAGGGTTAGGGTTAGGGTTAGGGTTAGGGTTAGGTTTAGGGTTAGCTTTAGAACCATTTAGGGTCAGGGATCGGGTCGGGATCGAGTCGGGGATCGAGTGAGGGGATCGAGTCTGGGATCGAGTCTGGGATCTAGTCGGGGATCTAGTCGGGATCGGGTCAGGGATCGAGTCGGGGATCTGTTCTGGGATCGGGTCAGGGATCGAGTCGGCGATCCAGTCAGGGATCGGGTGAGGGGATCGAGTCGGGGATCGGGTCAGGGATCTAGTCAGGGATCGGGTCGGGATCGGGCCGGGGATCGGGCCAGGGATCGGGATAGGGATCGGGTTATGGTTATGGTTAGGGTTCGGGTTAGGGTTATGGTTAGGGTTAGGGTTATGGTTAGGGTTAGGGTTAGGGTTAGGGTTAGGGTTAGGGTTAGGGTTAGCTTTAGAACCATTTAGGGTCAGGGATCGGGTCAGGGATCGGGTCGGGATCTGTTCTGGGATCGAGTCGGGGATCGGGTCAGGGATCTACTCAGGGATCGGGTGAGGGGATCGGGCCGGGGATCGGGCCAGGGATCGGGTCAGGGATCGAGTCGGGGATCTGTTCTGGGATCGGGTCAGGGATCGAGTCGGCGATCCAGTCAGGGATCGGGTGAGGGGATCGAGTCGGGGATCGGGTCAGGGATCTAGTCAGGGATCGGGTCGGGATCGGGCCGGGGATCGGGCCAGGGATCGGGATAGGGATCGGGTTATGGTTATGGTTAGGGTTCGGGTTAGGGTTATGGTTAGGGTTAGGGTTATGGTTAGGGTTAGGGTTAGGGTTAGGGTTAGGGTTAGGGTTAGGGTTAGGGTTAGGGTTAGGGTTAGGGTTAGGGTTAGCTTTAGAACCATTTAGGGTCAGGGATCGGGTCGGGATCGAGCCGGGGATCGAGCCGGGGATCGAGTCTGGGATCGAGTCGGGGATCTAGTCAGGGATCGGGTCGGGATCGGGTCAGGGATCGAGTCGGGGATCTGTTCTGGGATCGGGTCAGGGATCGAGTCGGCGATCCAGTCAGGGATCGGGTGAGGGGATCGAGTCGGGGATCGGGTCAGGGATCTAGTCAGGGATCGGGTCGGGATCGGGCCGGGGATCGGGCCAGGGATCGGGATAGGGATCGGGTTATGGTTATGGTTAGGGTTCGGGTTAGGGTTAGGGTTAGGGTTAGGGTTATGGTTAGGGTTAGGGTTAGGGTTAGGGTTAGGGTTAGGGTTAGGGTTAGCTTTAGAACCATTTAGGGTCAGGGATCGGGTCGGGATCGAGTCGGGGATCGAGTCGGGGATCGAGTCTGGGATCTAGTCAGGGATCGGGTCGGGATCGGGTCAGGGATCGAGTCGGGGATCTGTTCTGGGATCGGGTCAGGGATCGAATCGGCGATCCAGTCAGGGATCGGGTGAGGGGATCGAGTCGGGGATCGGGTCAGGGATCTAGTCAGGGATCGGGTCGGGATCGGGCCGGGGATCGGGCCAGGGATCGGGATAGGGATCGGGTTATGGTTATGGTTAGGGTTCGGGTTAGGGTTATGGTTAGGGTTAGGGTTATGGTTAGGGTTAGGGTTAGGGTTAGGGTTAGGGTTAGGGTTAGCTTTAGAACCATTTAGGGTCAGGGATCGGGTCGGGATCGAGTCGGGGATCGAGTGAGGGGATCGAGTCTGGGATCGAGTCGGGGATCTAGTCAGGGATCGGGTCGGGGATCGAGTCGGGGATCTGTTCTGGGATCGGGTCAGGGATCGAGTCGGCGATCCAGTCAGGGATCGGGTGAGGGGATCGAGTCGGGGATCGGGTCAGGGATCTAGTCAGGGATCGGGTCGGGATCGGGCCGGGGATCGGGCCAGGGATCGGGATAGGGATCGGGTTATGGTTATGGTTAGGGTTCGGGTTAGGGTTATGGTTAGGGTTAGGGTTAGGGTTAGGGTTAGGGTTAGCTTTAGAACCATTTAGGGTCAGGGATCGGGTCGGGATCGAGTCGGGGATCGAGTGAGGGGATCGAGTCTGGGATCGAGTCTGGGATCTAGTCAGGGATCGGGTCGGGATCGGGTCAGGGATCGAGTCGGGGATCTGTTCTGGGATCGGGTCAGGGATCGAGTCGGCGATCCAGTCAGGGATCGGGTGAGGGGATCGAGTCGGGGATCGGGTCAGGGATCTAGTCAGGGATCGGGTCGGGATCGGGCCGGGGATCGGGCCAGGGATCGGGATAGGGATCGGGTTATGGTTATGGTTAGGGTTCGGGTTAGGGTTATGGTTAGGGTTAGGGTTAGGGTTAGGGTTAGGGTTAGGGTTAGGGTTAGGGTTAGGGTTAGCTTTAGAACCATTTAGGGTCAGGGATCGGGTCGGGATCGAGTCGGGGATCTAGTCAGGGATCGGGTCAGGGATCGAGTCGGGGATCTGTTCTGGGATCGGGTCAGGGATCGAGTCGGGGATCTGTTCTGGGATCGGGTCAGGGATCGAGTCGGCGATCCAGTCAGGGATCGGGTGAGGGGATCGAGTCGGGGATCGGGTCAGGGATCTAGTCAGGGATCGGGTCGGGATCGGGCCGGGGATCGGGCCAGGGATCGGGATAGGGATCGGGTTATGGTTATGGTTAGGGTTCGGGTTAGGGTTATGGTTAGGGTTAGGGTTAGGGTTAGGGTTAGGGTTAGGGTTAGCTTTAGAACCATTTAGGGTCAGGGATCGGGTCGGGATCGAGTCGGGGATCGAGTGAGGGGATCGAGTCTGGGATCGAGTCGGGGATCTAGTCAGGGATCGGGTCGGGATCGGGTCAGGGATCGAGTCGGGGATCTGTTCTGGGATCGGGTGAGGGGATCGAGTCGGCGATCCAGTCAGGGATCGGGTGAGGGGATCGAGTCGGGGATCGGGTCAGGGATCTAGTCAGGGATCGGGTCGGGATCGGGCCGGGGATCGGGCCAGGGATCGGGATAGGGATCGGGTTATGGTTATGGTTAGGGTTCGGGTTAGGGTTATGGTTAGGGTTAGGGTTAGGGTTAGGGTTAGGGTTAGGGTTAGGGTTAGGGTTAGGGTTAGCTTTAGAACCATTTAGGGTCAGGGATCGGGTCGGGATCGAGTCGGGGATCGAGTGAGGGGATCGAGTCGTGGATCGAGTCGGGGATCTAGTCAGGGATCGGGTCCGGATCGGGTCAGGGATCGAGTCGGGGATCTGTTCTGGGATCGGGTCAGGGATCGAGTCGGTGATCCAGTCAGGGATCGGGTGAGGGGATCGAGTCTGGGATCGAGTCTGGGATCTAGTCAGGGATCGGGTCAGGGATCGAGTCGGCGATCCAGTCAGGGATCGGGTGAGGGGATCGAGTCGGGGATCGGGTCAGGGATCTAGTCAGGGATCGGGTCGGGATCGGGCCGGGGATCGGGCCAGGGATCGGGATAGGGATCGGGTTATGGTTATGGTTAGGGTTAGGGTTATGGTTAGGGTTAGGGTTATGGTTAGGGTTAGGGTTATGGTTATGGTTAGGGTTAGGGTTAGGGTTAGGGTTAGGGTTAGGGTTAGGGTTAGCTTTAGAACCATTTAGGGTCAGGGATCGGGTCGGGATCGAGTCTGGGATCGAGTCTGGGATCGGGTCAGGGATCTAGTCAGGGATCGGGTGAGGGGATCGAGTCTGGGATCGAGTCGGGGATCTAGTCAGGGATCGGGTCCGGATCGGGTCAGGGATCGAGTCGGGGATCTGTTCTGGGATCGGGTCAGGGATCGAGTCGGTGATCCAGTCAGGGATCGGGTGAGGGGATCGAGTCGGGGATCGGGTCAGGGATCTAGTCAGGGATCGGGTCGGGATCGGGCCGGGGATCGGGCCAGGGATCGGGATAGGGATCGGGTTATGGTTATGGTTATGGTTATGGTTATGGTTAGGGTTAGGGTTATGGTTAGGGTTAGGGTTATGGTTATGGTTAGGGTTAGGGTTAGGGTTAGGGTTAGGGTTAGGGTTAGGGTTAGCTTTAGAACCATTTAGGGTCAGGGATCGGGTCGGGATCGAGTCTGGGATCGGGTCAGGAATCTAGTCAGGGATCGGGTGAGGGGATCGAGTCTGGGATCGAGTCGGGGATCTAGTCAGGGATCTAGTCAGGGATCGGGTCCGGATCGGGTCAGGGATCGAGTCGGGGATCTGTTCTGGGATCGGGTCAGGGATCGAGTCGGGGATCCAGTCAGGGATCGGGTGAGGGGATCGAGTCGGGGATCGGGTCAGGGATCTAGTCAGGGATCGGGTGAGGGGATCGAGTCTGGGATCGAGTCGGGGATCTAGTCAGGCATCGGGTCCGGATCGGGTCAGGGATCGAGTCGGGGATCTGTTCTGGGATCGGGTCAGGTATCGAGTCGGGGATCCAGTCAGGGATCGGGTGAGGGGATCGAGTCGGGGATCGGGTCAGGGATCTAGTCAGGGATCGGGTCGGGATCGGGCCGGAAATCGGGCCAGGGATCGGGATAGGGATCGGGTTATGGTTATGGTTATGGTTATGGTTAGGGTTAGGGTTAGGGTTAGGGTTATGGTTAGGGTTAGGGTTAGGGTTAGGGTTAGCTTTAGAACCATTTAGGGTCAGGGATCGGGTCGGGATCGAGTCTGGGATCGAGTCGGGGATCTAGTCAGGGATCGGGTCCGGATCGGGTCAGGGATCGAGTCGGGGATCTGTTCTGGGATCGGGTCAGGGATCGAGTCGGTGATCCAGTCAGGGATCGGGTGAGGGGATCGAGTCGGGGATCGGGTCAGGGATCTAGTCAGGGATCGGGTCGGGATCGGGCCGGGGATCGGGCCAGGGATCGGGATAGGGATCGGGTTATGGTTATGGTTAGGGTTAGGGTTATGGTTAGGGTTAGGGTTAGGGTTATGGTTAGGGTTAGGGTTAGGGTTAGGGTTAGGGTTAGGGTTAGGGTTAGGGTTAGGGTTAGCTTTAGAACCATTTAGGGTCAGGGATCGGGTCGGGATCGAGTCTGGGATCGAGTCTGGGATCGGGTCAGGGATCTAGTCAGGGATCGGGTGAGGGGATCGAGTCTGGGGTCGAGTCGGGGATCTGTTCTGGGATCGGGTCAGGGATCGAGTCGGTGATCCAGTCAGGGATCGGGTGAGGGGATCGAGTCGGGGATCGGGTCAGGGATCTAGTCAGGGATCGGGTCGGGATCGGGCCGGGGATCGGGCCAGGGATCGGGATAGGGATCGGGTTATGGTTATGGTTATGGTTATGGTTATGGTTAGGGTTAGGGTTAGGGTTAGGGTTAGGGTTATGGTTATGGTTAGGGTTAGGGTTAGGGTTAGGGTTAGGGTTAGGGTTAGGGTTATGGTTATGGTTAGGGTTAGGGTTAGGGTTAGGGTTAGGGTTAGGGTTAGGGTTAGGGTTAGCTTTAGAACCATTTAGGGTCAGGGATCGGGTCGGGATCGAGTCTGGGATCGAGTCTGGTATCGGGTCAGGGATCTAGTCAGGGATCGGGTGAGGGGATCGAGTCTGGGGTCGAGTCGGGGATCTAGTCAGGGATCGGGTCCGGATCGGGTCAGGGATCGAGTCGGGGATCTGTTCTGGGATCGGGTCAGGGATCGAGTCGGTGATCCAGTCAGGGATCGGGTGAGGGGATCGAGTCGGGGATCGGGTCAGGGATCTAGTCAGGGATCGGGTCGGGATCGGGCCGGGGATCGGGCCAGGGATCGGGATAGGGATCGGGTTATGGTTATGGTTATGGTTATGGTTATGGTTAGGGTTAGGGTTATGGTTAGGGTTAGGGTTATGGTTAGGGTTAGGGTTAGGGTTAGGGTTAGGGTTAGGGTTAGGGTTAGGGTTAGGGTTAGCTTTAGAACCATTTAGGGTCAGGGATCGGGTCGGGATCGAGTCTGGGATCGAGTCTGGTATCGGGTCAGGGATCTAGTCAGGGATCGGGTGAGGGGATCGAGTCTGGGGTCGAGTCGGGGATCTAGTCAGGGATCGGGTCCGGATCGGGTCAGGGATCGAGTCGGGGATCTGTTCTGGGATCGGGTCAGGGATCGAGTCGGTGATCCAGTCAGGGATCGGGTGAGGGGATCGAGTCGGGGATCGGGTCAGGGATCTAGTCAGGGATCGGGTCGGGATCGGGCCGGGGATCGGGCCAGGGATCGGGATAGGGATCGGGTTATGGTTATGGTTAGGGTTAGGGTTATGGTTAGGGTTAGGGTTAGGGTTATGGTTAGGGTTAGGGTTAGGGTTAGGGTTAGGGTTAGGGTTAGGGTTAGGGTTAGGGTTAGGGTTAGCTTTAGAACCATTTAGGGTCAGGGATCGGGTCGGGATCGAGTCTGGGATCGAGTCTGGGATCGGGTCAGGGATCTAGTCAGGGATCGGGTGAGGGGATCGAGTCTGGGGTCGAGTCGGGGATCTAGTCAGGGATCGGGTCGGGATCGGGTCGGGGATCTGTTCTGGGATCGGGTCAGGGATCGAGTCGGCGATCCAGTCAGGGATCGGGTGAGGGGATCGAGTCGGGGATCGGGTCAGGGATCTAGTCAGGGATCGGGTCGGGATCGGGCCGGGGATCGGGCCAGGGATCGGGATAGGGATCGGGTTATGGTTATGGTTATGGTTATGGTTATGGTTAGGGTTAGGGTTAGGGTTAGGGTTAGGGTTAGGGTTAGGGTTAGCTTTAGAACCATTTAGGGTCAGGGATCGGGTCGGGATCGAGTCTGGGATCGAGTCGGGGATCGGGTCAGGGATCTAGTCAGGGATCGGGTGAGGGGATCGAGTCTGGGATCTAGTCAGGGATCGGGTCAGGGATCGAGTCGGCGATCCAGTCAGGGATCGGGTGAGGGGATCGAGTCGGGGATCGGGTCAGGGATCTAGTCAGGGATAGGGTCGGGATCGGGCCGGGGATCGGGCCAAGGATCGGGATAGGGATCGGGTTATGGTTATGGTTATGGTTAGGGTTAGGGTTAGGGTTAGGGTTAGGGTTAGGGTTAGGGTTAGCTTTAGAACCATTTAGGGTCAGGGATCGGGTTGGGATCGAGTCTGGGATCGAGTCGGGGATCGGGTCAGGGATCTAGTCAGGGATCGGGTGAGGGGATCGAGTCTGGGATCGAGTCTGGGATCTAGTCAGGGATCGGGTCAGGGATCGAGTCGGCGATCCAGTCAGGGATCGGGTGAGGGGATCGAGTCGGGGATCGGGTCAGGGATCTAGTCAGGGATCGGGTCGGGATCGGGCCGGGGATCGGGCCAGGGATCGGGATAGGGATCGGGTTATGGTTATGGTTAGGGTTCGGGTTAGGGTTATGGTTAGGGTTAGGGTTATGGTTAGGGTTAGGGTTAGGGTTAGGGTTAGGGTTAGGGTTAGGGTTAGCTTTAGAACCATTTAGGGTCAGGGATCGGGTCGGGATCGAGT
>NW_027118479.1:12500-17500 GCF_036417845.1 Apteryx mantelli
TAGGGATCGGGTTATGGTTATGGTTAGGGTTCGGGTTAGGGTTATGGTTAGGGTTAGGGTTATGGTTAGGGTTAGGGTTAGGGTTAGGGTTAGGGTTAGGGTTAGGGTTAGCTTTAGAACCATTTAGGGTCAGGGATCGGGTCGGGATCGAGTCGGGGATCGAGTCGGGGATCGAGTCTGGGATCTAGTCAGGGATCGGGTCGGGATCGGGTCAGGGATCGAGTCGGGGATCTGTTCTGGGATCGGGTCAGGGATCGAGTCGGCGATCCAGTCAGGGATCGGGTGAGGGGATCGAGTCGGGGATCGGGTCAGGGATCTAGTCAGGGATCTGGTCGGGATCGGGCCGGGGATCGGGCCAGGGATCGGGATAGGGAGCGGGTTATGGTTATGGTTAGGGTTAGGGTTAGGGTTATGGTTAGGGTTAGGGTTATGGTTAGGGTTAGGGTTAGGGTTAGGGTTAGGGTTAGGGTTAGGGTTAGGGTTAGCTTTAGAACCATTTAGGGTCAGGGATCGGGTCGGGATCGAGTCTGGGATCGGGTCTGGGATCGGGTCAGGGATCTAGTCAGGGATCGGGTGAGGGGATCGAGTCTGGGATCGAGTCGGGGATCTAGTCAGGGATCGGGTCAGGGATCGAGTCGCGGATCTGTTCTGGGATCGGGTCAGGGATCGAGTCGGCGATCCAGTCAGGGATCGGGTGAGGGGATCGAGTCGGGGATCGGGTCAGGGATCTAGTCAGGGATCGGGATAGGGATCGGGTTATGGTTATGGTTATGGTTAGGGTTAGGGTTATGGTTATGGTTAGGGTTAGGGTTAGGGTTAGGGTTAGGGTTAGGGTTAGGGTTAGGGTTAGGGTTAGCTTTAGAACCATTTAGGGTCAGGGATCGGGTCGGGATCGAGTCGGGGATCGAGTCGGGGATCGGGTCAGGGATCTAGTCAGGGATCGGGTGAGGGGATCGAGTCTGGGATCGAGTCTGGGATCTAGTCAGGGATCGGGTCAGGGATCGAGTCGGGGATCTGTTCTGGGATCGGGTCAGGGATCGAGTCGGCGATCCAGTCAGGGATCGGGTGAGGGGATCGAGTCGGGGATCGGGTCAGGGATCTAGTCAGGGATCGGGTCGGGATCGGGCCGGGGATCGGGCCAGGGATCGGGATAGGGATCGGGTTATGGTTATGGTTAGGGTTATGGTTAGGGTTATGGTTAGGGTTAGGGTTATGGTTAGGGTTAGGGTTAGGGTTAGGGTTAGGGTTAGGGTTAGGGTTAGGGTTAGCTTTAGAACCATTTAGGGTCAGGGATCGGGTCGGGATCGAGTCGGGGATCGAGTCTGGGATCGGGTCAGGGATCTAGTCAGGGATCGGGTGAGGGGATCGAGTCTGGGATCGAGTCTGGGATCTAGTCAGGGATCGGGTCAGGGATCGAGTCGGGGGTCTGTTCTGGGATCGGGTCAGGGATCGAGTCGGCGATCCAGTCAGGGATCGGGTGAGGGGATCGAGTCGGGGATCGGGTCAGGGATCTAGTCAGGGATCGGGTCGGGATCGGGCCGGGGATCGGGCCAGGGATCGGGATAGGGATCGGGTTATGATTAGGGTTAGGGTTAGGGTTAGGGTTAGGGTTAGGGTTAGGGTTAGGGTTAGGGTTAGGGTTAGGGTTAGGGTTAGCTTTAGAACCATTTAGGGTCAGGGATCGGGTCGGGATCGAGTCTGGGATCGAGTCGGGGATCGGGTCAGGGATCTAGTCAGGGATCGGGTGAGGGGATCGAGTCTGGGATCGAGTCGGGGATCTAGTCAGGGATCGGGTCAGGGATCGAGTCGGGGATCTGTTCTGGGATCGGGTCAGGGATCGAGTCGGCAATCCAGTCAGGGATCGGGTGAGGGGATCGAGTCGGGGATCGGGTCAGGGGTCTAGTCAGGGATCGGGTCGGGATCGGGCCGGGGATCGGGCCAGGGATCGGGATAGGGATCGGGTTATGGTTATGGTTAGGGTTCGGGTTAGGGTTATGGTTAGGGTTAGGGTTAGGGTTAGGGTTAGGGTTAGGGTTAGGGTTAGGGTTAGCTTTAGAACCATTTAGGGTCAGGGATCGGGTCGGGATCGAGCCGGGGATCGAGCCGGGGTTCGAGTCGGGGATCGAGTCGGGGATCTAGTCAGGGATCGGGTCGGGATCGGGTCAGGGATCGAGTCGGGGATCTGTTCTGGGATCGGGTCAGGGATCGAGTCGGCGATCCAGTCAGGGATCGGGTGAGGGGATCGAGTCGGGGATCGGGTCAGGGATCTAGTCAGGGATCGGGTCGGGATCGGGCCGGGGATCGGGCCAGGGATCGGGATAGGGATCGGGTTATGGTTATGGTTAGGGTTCGGGTTACGGTTATGGTTAGGGTTAGGGTTATGGTTAGGGTTAGGGTTAGGGTTAGGGTTAGGGTTAGGTTTAGGGTTAGCTTTAGAACCATTTAGGGTCAGGGATCGGGTCGGGATCGAGTCGGGGATCGAGTGAGGGGATCGAGTCTGGGATCGAGTCTGGGATCTAGTCGGGGATCTAGTCGGGATCGGGTCAGGGATCGAGTCGGGGATCTGTTCTGGGATCGGGTCAGGGATCGAGTCGGCGATCCAGTCAGGGATCGGGTGAGGGGATCGAGTCGGGGATCGGGTCAGGGATCTAGTCAGGGATCGGGTCGGGATCGGGCCGGGGATCGGGCCAGGGATCGGGATAGGGATCGGGTTATGGTTATGGTTAGGGTTCGGGTTAGGGTTATGGTTAGGGTTAGGGTTATGGTTAGGGTTAGGGTTAGGGTTAGGGTTAGGGTTAGCTTTAGAACCATTTAGGGTCAGGGATCGGGTCGGGATCGAGCCGGGGATCGAGCCGGGGATCGAGTCGGGGATCGAGTCGGGGATCTAGTCAGGGATCGGGTCGGGATCGGGTCAGGGATCGAGTCGGGGATCTGTTCTGGGATCGGTCAGGGATCGAGTCGGCGATCCAGTCAGGGATCGGGTGAGGGGATCGAGTCGGGGATCGGGTCAGGGATCTAGTCAGGGATCGGGTCGGGATCGGGCCGGGGATCGGGCCAGGGATCGGGATAGGGATCGGGTTATGGTTATGGTTAGGGTTCGGGTTAGGGTTATGGTTAGGGTTAGGGTTATGGTTAGGGTTAGGGTTAGGGTTAGGGTTAGGGTTAGGGTTAGGGTTAGCTTTAGAACCATTTAGGGTCAGGGATCGGGTCGGGATCGAGTCGGGGATCGAGTCGGGGATCGAGTCTGGGATCTAGTCAGGGATCGGGTCGGGATCGGGTCAGGGATCGAGTCGGGGATCTGTTCTGGGATCGGGTCAGGGATCGAATCGGCGATCCAGTCAGGGATCGGGTGAGGGGATCGAGTCGGGGATCGGGTCAGGGATCTAGTCAGGGATCGGGTCGGGATCGGGCCGGGGATCGGGCCAGGGATCGGGATAGGGATCGGGTTATGGTTATGGTTAGGGTTCGGGTTAGGGTTATGGTTAGGGTTAGGGTTATGGTTAGGGTTAGGGTTAGGGTTAGGGTTAGGGTTAGGGTTAGCTTTAGAACCATTTAGGGTCAGGGATCGGGTCGGGATCGAGTCGGGGATCGAGTGAGGGGATCGAGTCTGGGATCGGGTCGGGGATCGAGTCGGGGATCTGTTCTGGGATCGGGTCAGGGATCGAGTCGGCGATCCAGTCAGGGATCGGGTGAGGGGATCGAGTCGGGGATCGGGTCAGGGATCTAGTCAGGGATCGGGTCGGGATCGGGCCGGGGATCGGGCCAGGGATCGGGATAGGGATCGGGTTATGGTTATGGTTAGGGTTAGGGTTATGGTTAGGGTTAGGGTTAGGGTTATGGTTAGGGTTAGGGTTAGGGTTAGGGTTAGGGTTAGCTTTAGAACCATTTAGGGTCAGGGATCGGGTCGGGATCGAGTCTGGGATCGGGTCGGGGATCTAGTCAGGGATCGGGTGAGGGGATCGAGTCTGGGATCGAGTCGGGGATCTAGTCAGGGATCGGGTCCGGATCGGGTCAGGGATCGAGTCGGGGATCTGTTCTGGGATCGGGTCAGGGATCGAGTCGGCGATCCAGTCAGGGATCGGGTGAGGGGATCGAGTCGGGGATCGGGTCAGGGATCTAGTCAGGGATCGGGTCGGGATCGGGCCGGGGATCGGGCCAGGGTTCGGGATAGGGATCGGGTTATGGTTATGGTTATGGTTATGGTTAGGGTTATGGTTAGGGTTAGGGTTAGGGTTAGGGTTAGGGTTAGGGTTAGGGTTAGGGTTAGGGTTAGCTTTAGAACCATTTAGGGTCAGGGATCGGGTCGGGATCGAGTCTGGGATCGAGTCTGGGATCTAGTCAGGGATCGGGTCAGGGATCGAGTCGGGGGTCTGTTCTGGGATCGGGTCAGGGATCGAGTCGGCGATCCAGTCAGGGATCGGGTGAGGGGATCGAGTCGGGGATCGGGTCAGGGATCTAGTCAGGGATCGGGTCGGGATCGGGCCGGGGATCGGGCCAGGGATCGGGATAGGGATCGGGTTATGATTATGGTTAGGGTTAGGGTTAGGGTTATGGTTAGGGTTAGGGTTAGGGTTAGGGTTAGGGTTAGGGTTAGGGTTATGGTTAGGGTTAGCTTTAGAACCATTTAGGGTCAGGGATCGGGTCGGGATCGAGTCTGGGATCGAGTCGGGGATCGGGTCAGGGATCTAGTCAGGGATCGGGTGAGGGGATCGAGTCTGGGATCGAGTCGGGGATCTAGTCAGGGATCGGGTCAGGGATCGAGTCGGGGATCTGTTCTGGGATCGGGTCAGGGATCGAGTCGGCGATCCAGTCAGGGATCGGGTGAGGGGATCGAGTCGGGGATCGGGTCAGGGGTCTAGTCAGGGATCGGGTCGGGATCGGGCCGGGGATCGGGCCAGGGATCGGGATAGGGATCGGGTTATGGTTATGGTTAGGGTTCGGGTTAGGGTTATGGTTAGGGTTAGGGTTAGGGTTAGGGTTAGGGTTAGGGTTAGGGTTAG
>NW_027118479.1:22500-85000 GCF_036417845.1 Apteryx mantelli
GTCAGGGATCGAGTCGGCGATCCAGTCAGGGATCGGGTGAGGGGATCGAGTCGGGGATCGGGTCAGGGATCTAGTCAGGGATCGGGTCGGGATCGGGCCGGGGATCGGGCCAGGGATCGGGATAGGGATCGGGTTATGATTAGGGTTAGGGTTAGGGTTAGGGTTAGGGTTAGGGTTAGGGTTAGGGTTAGGGTTAGGGTTATGGTTAGGGTTAGCTTTAGAACCATTTAGGGTCAGGGATCGGGTCGGGATCGAGTCTGGGATCGAGTCGGGGATCGGGTCAGGGATCTAGTCAGGGATCGGGTGAGGGGATCGAGTCTGGGATCGAGTCGGGGATCTAGTCAGGGATCGGGTCAGGGATCGAGTCGGGGATCTGTTCTGGGATCGGGTCAGGGATCGAGTCGGCAATCCAGTCAGGGATCGGGTGAGGGGATCGAGTCGGGGATCGGGTCAGGGGTCTAGTCAGGGATCGGGTCGGGATCGGGCCGGGGATCGGGCCAGGGATCGGGATAGGGATCGGGTTATGGTTATGGTTAGGGTTCGGGTTAGGGTTATGGTTAGGGTTAGGGTTAGGGTTAGGGTTAGGGTTAGGGTTAGGGTTAGGGTTAGCTTTAGAACCATTTAGGGTCAGGGATCGGGTCGGGATCGAGCCGGGGATCGAGCCGGGGTTCGAGTCGGGGATCGAGTCGGGGATCTAGTCAGGGATCGGGTCGGGATCGGGTCAGGGATCGAGTCGGGGATCTGTTCTGGGATCGGGTCAGGGATCGAGTCGGCGATCCAGTCAGGGATCGGGTGAGGGGATCGAGTCGGGGATCGGGTCAGGGATCTAGTCAGGGATCGGGTCGGGATCGGGCCGGGGATCGGGCCAGGGATCGGGATAGGGATCGGGTTATGGTTATGGTTAGGGTTCGGGTTACGGTTATGGTTAGGGTTAGGGTTATGGTTAGGGTTAGGGTTAGGGTTAGGGTTAGGGTTAGGTTTAGGGTTAGCTTTAGAACCATTTAGGGTCAGGGATCGGGTCGGGATCGAGTCGGGGATCGAGTGAGGGGATCGAGTCTGGGATCGAGTCTGGGATCTAGTCGGGGATCTAGTCGGGATCGGGTCAGGGATCGAGTCGGGGATCTGTTCTGGGATCGGGTCAGGGATCGAGTCGGCGATCCAGTCAGGGATCGGGTGAGGGGATCGAGTCGGGGATCGGGTCAGGGATCTAGTCAGGGATCGGGTCGGGATCGGGCCGGGGATCGGGCCAGGGATCGGGATAGGGATCGGGTTATGGTTATGGTTAGGGTTCGGGTTAGGGTTATGGTTAGGGTTAGGGTTATGGTTAGGGTTAGGGTTAGGGTTAGGGTTAGGGTTAGGGTTAGGGTTAGCTTTAGAACCATTTAGGGTCAGGGATCGGGTCAGGGATCGGGTCGGGATCTGTTCTGGGATCGAGTCGGGGATCGGGTCAGGGATCTACTCAGGGATCGGGTGAGGGGATCGGGCCGGGGATCGGGCCAGGGATCGGGTCAGGGATCGAGTCGGGGATCTGTTCTGGGATCGGGTCAGGGATCGAGTCGGCGATCCAGTCAGGGATCGGGTGAGGGGATCGAGTCGGGGATCGGGTCAGGGATCTAGTCAGGGATCGGGTCGGGATCGGGCCGGGGATCGGGCCAGGGATCGGGATAGGGATCGGGTTATGGTTATGGTTAGGGTTCGGGTTAGGGTTAGGGTTAGGGTTAGGGTTATGGTTAGGGTTAGGGTTAGGGTTAGGGTTAGGGTTAGGGTTAGGGTTAGGGTTAGGGTTAGGGTTAGGGTTAGCTTTAGAACCATTTAGGGTCAGGGATCGGGTCGGGATCGAGCCGGGGATCGAGCCGGGGATCGAGTCTGGGATCGAGTCGGGGATCTAGTCAGGGATCGGGTCGGGATCGGGTCAGGGATCGAGTCGGGGATCTGTTCTGGGATCGGGTCAGGGATCGAGTCGGCGATCCAGTCAGGGATCGGGTGAGGGGATCGAGTCGGGGATCGGGTCAGGGATCTAGTCAGGGATCGGGTCGGGATCGGGCCGGGGATCGGGCCAGGGATCGGGATAGGGATCGGGTTATGGTTATGGTTAGGGTTCGGGTTAGGGTTATGGTTAGGGTTAGGGTTATGGTTAGGGTTAGGGTTAGGGTTAGGGTTAGGGTTAGGGTTAGGGTTAGCTTTAGAACCATTTAGGGTCAGGGATCGGGTCGGGATCGAGTCGGGGATCGAGTCGGGGATCGAGTCTGGGATCTAGTCAGGGATCGGGTCGGGATCGGGTCAGGGATCGAGTCGGGGATCTGTTCTGGGATCGGGTCAGGGATCGAATCGGCGATCCAGTCAGGGATCGGGTGAGGGGATCGAGTCGGGGATCGGGTCAGGGATCTAGTCAGGGATCGGGTCGGGATCGGGCCGGGGATCGGGCCAGGGATCGGGATAGGGATCGGGTTATGGTTATGGTTAGGGTTCGGGTTAGGGTTATGGTTCGGGTTAGGGTTATGGTTAGGGTTAGGGTTAGGGTTAGGGTTAGGGTTAGGGTTAGCTTTAGAACCATTTAGGGTCAGGGATCGGGTCGGGATCGAGTCGGGGATCGAGTGAGGGGATCGAGTCTGGGATCGAGTCGGGGATCTAGTCAGGGATCGGGTCGGGGATCGAGTCGGGGATCTGTTCTGGGATCGGGTCAGGGATCGAGTCGGCGATCCAGTCAGGGATCGGGTGAGGGGATCGAGTCGGGGATCGGGTCAGGGATCTAGTCAGGGATCGGGTCGGGATCGGGCCGGGGATCGGGCCAGGGATCGGGATAGGGATCGGGTTATGGTTATGGTTAGGGTTCGGGTTAGGGTTATGGTTAGGGTTAGGGTTAGGGTTAGGGTTAGGGTTAGCTTTAGAACCATTTAGGGTCAGGGATCGGGTCGGGATCGAGTCGGGGATCGAGTGAGGGGATCGAGTCTGGGATCGAGTCTGGGATCTAGTCAGGGATCGGGTCGGGATCGGGTCAGGGATCGAGTCGGGGATCTGTTCTGGGATCGGGTCAGGGATCGAGTCGGCGATCCAGTCAGGGATCGGGTGAGGGGATCGAGTCGGGGATCGGGTCAGGGATCTAGTCAGGGATCGGGTCGGGATCGGGCCGGGGATCGGGCCAGGGATCGGGATAGGGATCGGGTTATGGTTATGGTTAGGGTTCGGGTTAGGGTTATGGTTAGGGTTAGGGTTAGGGTTAGGGTTAGGGTTAGGGTTAGGGTTAGGGTTAGGGTTAGCTTTAGAACCATTTAGGGTCAGGGATCGGGTCGGGATCGAGTCGGGGATCTAGTCAGGGATCGGGTCAGGGATCGAGTCGGGGATCTGTTCTGGGATCGGGTCAGGGATCGAGTCGGGGATCTGTTCTGGGATCGGGTCAGGGATCGAGTCGGCGATCCAGTCAGGGATCGGGTGAGGGGATCGAGTCGGGGATCGGGTCAGGGATCTAGTCAGGGATCGGGTCGGGATCGGGCCGGGGATCGGGCCAGGGATCGGGATAGGGATCGGGTTATGGTTATGGTTAGGGTTCGGGTTAGGGTTATGGTTAGGGTTAGGGTTAGGGTTAGGGTTAGGGTTAGGGTTAGCTTTAGAACCATTTAGGGTCAGGGATCGGGTCGGGATCGAGTCGGGGATCGAGTGAGGGGATCGAGTCTGGGATCGAGTCGGGGATCTAGTCAGGGATCGGGTCGGGATCGGGTCAGGGATCGAGTCGGGGA
The DNA here is from genome assembly GCF_036417845.1 of Apteryx mantelli. Lineage (NCBI taxonomy): Eukaryota > Metazoa > Chordata > Aves > Apterygiformes > Apterygidae > Apteryx > Apteryx mantelli. Next base: position 26,235 of record NW_027118479.1, read on the forward strand.
TCTGTTCTGGGATCGGGTGAGGGGATCGAGTCGGCGATCCAGTCAGGGATCGGGTGAGGGGATCGAGTCGGGGATCGGGTCAGGGATCTAGTCAGGGATCGGGTCGGGATCGGGCCGGGGATCGGGCCAGGGATCGGGATAGGGATCGGGTTATGGTTATGGTTAGGGTTCGGGTTAGGGTTATGGTTAGGGTTAGGGTTAGGGTTAGGGTTAGGGTTAGGGTTAGGGTTAGGGTTAGGGTTAGCTTTAGAACCATTTAGGGTCAGGGATCGGGTCGGGATCGAGTCGGGGATCGAGTGAGGGGATCGAGTCGTGGATCGAGTCGGGGATCTAGTCAGGGATCGGGTCGGGATCGGGTCAGGGATCGAGTCGGGGATCTGTTCTGGGATCGGGTCAGGGATCGAGTCGGCGATCCAGTCAGGGATCGGGTGAGGGGATCGAGTCGGGGATCGGGTCAGGGATCTAGTCAGGGATCGGGTCGGGATCGGGCCGGGGATCGGGCCAGGGATCGGGATAGGGATCGGGTTATGGTTATGGTTAGGGTTCGGGTTAGGGTTATGGTTATGGTTAGGGTTAGGGTTAGGGTTAGGGTTAGGGTTAGGGTTAGGGTTAGGGTTAGCTTTAGAACCATTTAGGGTCAGGGATCGGGTCGGGATCGAGCCGGGGATCGAGCCGGGGATCGAGTCTGGGATCGAGTCGGGGATCTAGTCAGGGATCGGGTCGGGATCGGGTCAGGGATCGAGTCGGGGATCTGTTCTGGGATCGGGTCAGGGATCGAGTCGGCGATCCAGTCAGGGATCGGGTGAGGGGATCGAGTCGGGGATCGGGTCAGGGATCTAGTCAGGGATCGGGTCGGGATCGGGCCGGGGATCGGGCCAGGGATCGGGATAGGGATCGGGTTATGGTTATGGTTAGGGTTCGGGTTAGGGTTATGGTTAGGGTTAGGGTTATGGTTAGGGTTAGGGTTAGGGTTAGGGTTAGGGTTAGGGTTAGGGTTAGGGTTAGCTTTAGAACCATTTAGGGTCAGGGATCGGGTCGGGATCGAGTCGGGGATCGAGTCGGGGATCGAGTCTGGGATCTAGTCAGGGATCGGGTCGGGATCGGGTCAGGGATCGAGTCGGTGATCTGTTCTGGGATCGGGTCAGGGATCGAGTCGGCGATCCAGTCAGGGATCGGGTGAGGGGATCGAGTCGGGGATCGGGTCAGGGATCTAGTCAGGGATCGGGTCGGGATCGGGCCGGGGATCGGGCCAGGGATCGGGATAGGGATCGGGTTATGGTTATGGTTAGGGTTCGGGTTAGGGTTATGGTTAGGGTTAGGGTTATGGTTAGGGTTAGGGTTAGGGTTAGGGTTAGGGTTAGGGTTAGCTTTAGAACCATTTAGGGTCAGGGATCGGGTCGGGATCGAGTCGGGGATCGAGTCGGGGATCGAGTCTGGGATCGAGTCGGGGATCTAGTCAGGGATCGGGTCGGGGATCGAGTCGGGGATCTGTTCTGGGATCGGGTCAGTGATCGAGTCGGCGATCCAGTCAGGGATCGGGTGAGGGGATCGAGTCGGGGATCGGGTCAGGGATCTAGTCAGGGATCGGGTCGGGGATCTAGTCAGGGATCGGGTCGGGATCGGGCCGGGGATCGGGCCAGGGATCGGGATAGGGATCGGGTTATGGTTATGGTTAGGGTTCGGGTTAGGGTTATGGTTAGGGTTAGGGTTATGGTTAGGGTTAGGGTTAGGGTTAGGGTTAGGGTTAGGGTTAGGGTTAGCTTTAGAACCATTTAGGGTCAGGGATCGGGTCGGGATCGAGTCGGGGATCGAGTGAGGGGATCGAGTCTGGGATCGAGTCGGGGATCTAGTCAGGGATCGGGTCGGGAATCGAGTCGGGGATCTGTTCTGGGATCGGGTTAGGGTTAGGGTTAGGGTTAGGGTTAGGGTTAGGGTTAGGGTTAGGGTTAGGGTTAGGGTTAGGGTTAGGGTTAGGGTTAGGGTTAGGGTTAGGGTTAGGTTAGGGTTAGGGTTAGGGTTAGGGTTAGGGTTAGGGTTAGGGTTAGGGTTAGGGTTAGGGTTAGGGTTAGCTTTAGAACCATTTAGGGTCAGGGATCGGGTCGGGATCGAGTCTGGGATCGAGTCGGGGATCGGGTCGGGATCGGGTCAGGGATAGGGTGAGGGGATCGAATCTGGGATCGAGTCGGGGATCTAGTCAGGGATCGAGTCGGGGATCCATTCAGGGATCGGGTGAGGGGATCGAGTCGGGGATCGGGTCAGGGATCTAGTCAGGGATCGGGTCGGGATCGGGCCGGGGATCGGGCCAGGGATCGGGATAGGGATCGGGTTATGGTTATGGTTAGGGTTAGGGTTATGGTTAGGGTTAGGGTTAGGGTTAGGGTTAGGGTTAGGGTTAGGGTTAGGGTTAGGGTTAGCTTTAGAACCATTTAGGGTCAGGGATCGGGTCGGCATCGAGTCGGGGATCGGGTCAGGGATCTAGTCAGGGATCGGGTGAGGGGATCGAGTCTGGGATCGAGTCGGGGATCTAGTCAGGGATCGGGTCGGGATCGGGTCAGGGATCGAGTCGGGGATCTGTTCTGGGATCGGGTCAGGGATCGAGTCGGCGATCCAGTCAGGGATCGGGTGAGGGGATCGAGTCGGGGATCGGGTCAGGGATCTAGTCAGGGATCGGGTCGGGATCGGGCCGGGGATCGGGCCAGGGTTCGGGATAGGGATCGGGTTATGGTTATGGTTATGGTTATGGTTAGGGTTATGGTTAGGGTTAGGGTTAGGGTTAGGGTTAGGGTTAGGGTTAGGGTTAGGGTTAGCTTTAGAACCATTTAGGGTCAGGGATCGGGTCGGGGATCCGGTGAGGGGATCGAGTCTGGGATCGAGTCGGGGATCGAGTCAGGGATCTAGTCAGGGATCGGGTCGGGATCGAGTCGGGGATCTAGTCAGGGATCGGGTCGGGATCGGGTCAGGGATCGAGTCGGGGATCCAGTCAGGGAACGGGTGAGGGGATCGAGTCGGGGATCGGGTCAGGGATCTAGTCAGGGATCGGGCCGGGGATCGGGCCGGGGATCGGGATAGGGATAGGGATAGGGTTATGGTTATGGTTAGGGTTAGGGTTAGGGTTATGGTTAGGGTTAGGGTTATGGTTAGGGTTAGGGTTATGGTTAGGGTTAGGGTTAGGGTTAGCTTTAGAACCATTTAGGGTCAGGGATCGGGTCGGGGATCCGGTGAGGGGATCGAGTCTGGGATCGAGCCGGGGATCGAGCCGGGGATCGAGTCTGGGATCGAGTCGGGGATCTAGTCAGGGATCGGGTCGGGATCGGGTCAGGGATCGAGTCGGGGATCTGTTCTGGGATCGGGTCAGGGATCGAGTCGGCGATCCAGTCAGGGATCGGGTGAGGGGATCGAGTCGGGGATCGGGTCAGGGATCTAGTCAGGGATCGGGTCGGGATCGGGCCGGGGATCGGGCCAGGGATCGGGATAGGGATCGGGTTATGGTTATGGTTAGGGTTCGGGTTAGGGTTATGGTTAGGGTTAGGGTTATGGTTAGGGTTAGGGTTAGGGTTAGGGTTAGGGTTAGGGTTAGGGTTAGGGTTAGCTTTAGAACCATTTAGGGTCAGGGATCGGGTCGGGATCGAGTCGGGGATCGAGTCGGGGATCGAGTCTGGGATCTAGTCAGGGATCGGGTCGGGATCGGGTCAGGGATCGAGTCGGTGATCTGTTCTGGGATCGGGTCAGGGATCGAGTCGGCGATCCAGTCAGGGATCGGGTGAGGGGATCGAGTCGGGGATCGGGTCAGGGATCTAGTCAGGGATCGGGTCGGGATCGGGCCGGGGATCGGGCCAGGGATCGGGATAGGGATCGGGTTATGGTTATGGTTAGGGTTCGGGTTAGGGTTATGGTTAGGGTTAGGGTTATGGTTAGGGTTAGGGTTAGGGTTAGGGTTAGGGTTAGGGTTAGCTTTAGAACCATTTAGGGTCAGGGATCGGGTCGGGATCGAGTCGGGGATCGAGTCGGGGATCGAGTCTGGGATCGAGTCGGGGATCTAGTCAGGGATCGGGTCGGGGATCGAGTCGGGGATCTGTTCTGGGATCGGGTCAGTGATCGAGTCGGCGATCCAGTCAGGGATCGGGTGAGGGGATCGAGTCGGGGATCGGGTCAGGGATCTAGTCAGGGATCGGGTCGGGGATCTAGTCAGGGATCGGGTCGGGATCGGGCCGGGGATCGGGCCAGGGATCGGGATAGGGATCGGGTTATGGTTATGGTTAGGGTTCGGGTTAGGGTTATGGTTAGGGTTAGGGTTATGGTTAGGGTTAGGGTTAGGGTTAGGGTTAGGGTTAGGGTTAGGGTTAGCTTTAGAACCATTTAGGGTCAGGGATCGGGTCGGGATCGAGTCGGGGATCGAGTGAGGGGATCGAGTCTGGGATCGAGTCGGGGATCTAGTCAGGGATCGGGTCGGGAATCGAGTCGGGGATCTGTTCTGGGATCGGGTTAGGGTTAGGGTTAGGGTTAGGGTTAGGGTTAGGGTTAGGGTTAGGGTTAGGGTTAGGGTTAGGGTTAGGGTTAGGGTTAGGGTTAGGGTTAGGGTTAGGTTAGGGTTAGGGTTAGGGTTAGGGTTAGGGTTAGGGTTAGGGTTAGGGTTAGGGTTAGGGTTAGGGTTAGCTTTAGAACCATTTAGGGTCAGGGATCGGGTCGGGATCGAGTCTGGGATCGAGTCGGGGATCGGGTCGGGATCGGGTCAGGGATAGGGTGAGGGGATCGAATCTGGGATCGAGTCGGGGATCTAGTCAGGGATCGAGTCGGGGATCCATTCAGGGATCGGGTGAGGGGATCGAGTCGGGGATCGGGTCAGGGATCTAGTCAGGGATCGGGTCGGGATCGGGCCGGGGATCGGGCCAGGGATCGGGATAGGGATCGGGTTATGGTTATGGTTAGGGTTAGGGTTATGGTTAGGGTTAGGGTTAGGGTTAGGGTTAGGGTTAGGGTTAGGGTTAGGGTTAGGGTTAGCTTTAGAACCATTTAGGGTCAGGGATCGGGTCGGCATCGAGTCGGGGATCGGGTCAGGGATCTAGTCAGGGATCGGGTGAGGGGATCGAGTCTGGGATCGAGTCGGGGATCTAGTCAGGGATCGGGTCGGGATCGGGTCAGGGATCGAGTCGGGGATCTGTTCTGGGATCGGGTCAGGGATCGAGTCGGCGATCCAGTCAGGGATCGGGTGAGGGGATCGAGTCGGGGATCGGGTCAGGGATCTAGTCAGGGATCGGGTCGGGATCGGGCCGGGGATCGGGCCAGGGTTCGGGATAGGGATCGGGTTATGGTTATGGTTATGGTTATGGTTAGGGTTATGGTTAGGGTTAGGGTTAGGGTTAGGGTTAGGGTTAGGGTTAGGGTTAGGGTTAGCTTTAGAACCATTTAGGGTCAGGGATCGGGTCGGGGATCCGGTGAGGGGATCGAGTCTGGGATCGAGTCGGGGATCGAGTCAGGGATCTAGTCAGGGATCGGGTCGGGATCGAGTCGGGGATCTAGTCAGGGATCGGGTCGGGATCGGGTCAGGGATCGAGTCGGGGATCCAGTCAGGGAACGGGTGAGGGGATCGAGTCGGGGATCGGGTCAGGGATCTAGTCAGGGATCGGGCCGGGGATCGGGCCGGGGATCGGGATAGGGATAGGGATAGGGTTATGGTTATGGTTAGGGTTAGGGTTAGGGTTATGGTTAGGGTTAGGGTTATGGTTAGGGTTAGGGTTATGGTTAGGGTTAGGGTTAGGGTTAGCTTTAGAACCATTTAGGGTCAGGGATCGGGTCGGGGATCCGGTGAGGGGATCGAGTCTGGGATCGAGTCGGGGATCTAGTCAGGGATCGGGTCGGGATCGGGTCGGGGATCGAGTCGGGGATCTGTTCTGGGATCGGCTCAGGGATCGAGTCGGTGATCCAGTCAGGGATCGGGTGAGGGGATCGAGTCGGGGATCGGGTCAGGGATCTAGTCAGGGATCGGGCCGGGGATCGGGATAGGGATCTGGATAGGGATAGGGTTATGGTTAGGGTTATGGTTAGGGTTAGGGTTAGGGTTAGGGTTAGGGTTAGGGTTAGGGTTAGGGTTAGCTTTAGAACCATTTAGGGTCAGGGATCGGGTCGGGATCGAGTCTCGGATCGAGTCTGGGATCGGGTCAGGGATCTAGTCAGGGATCGGGTGAGGGGATCGAGTCTGGGATCGAGTCGGGGATCTAGTCAGGGATCGGGTCCGGATCGGGTCAGGGATCGAGTCGGGGATCTGTTCTGGGATCGGGTCAGGGATCGAGTCGGTGATCCAGTCAGGGATCGGGTGAGGGGATCGAGTCGGGGATCGGGTCAGGGATCTAGTCAGGGATCGGGTCGGGATCGGGCCGGAAATCGGGCCAGGGATCGGGATAGGGATCGGGTTATGGTTATGGTTATGGTTAGGGTTAGGGTTAGGGTTAGGGTTAGGGTTAGCTTTAGAACCATTTAGGGTCAGGGATCGGGTCGGGATCGAGTCTGGGATCGAGTCTGGGATCTAGTCAGGGATCTAGTCAGGGATCGGGTGAGGGGATCGAGTCTGGGATCGAGTCGGGGATCTAGTCAGGGATCGGGTCGGGATCGGGTCAGGGATCGAGTCGGGGATCTGTTCTGGGATCGGGTCAGGGATCGAGTCGGGGATCGAGTCGGGAATCGGGTCAGGGATCTAGTCAGGGATCGGGTCGGGATCGGGCCGGGGATCGGGCCAGGGATCGGGATAGGGATCGGGTTATGGTTATGGTTAGGGTTAGGGTTATGGTTAGGGTTAGGGTTATGGTTAGGGTTAGGGTTAGGGTTAGGGTTAGGGTTAGGGTTAGGGTTAGCTTTAGAACCATTTAGGGTCAGGGATCGGGTCGGGATCGAGTCTGGGATCGGGTCAGGAATCTAGTCAGGGATCGGGTGAGGGGATCGAGTCTGGGATCGAGTCGGGGATCTAGTCAGGGATCTAGTCAGGCATCGGGTCCGGATCGGGTCAGGGATCGAGTCGGGGATCTGTTCTGGGATCGGGTCAGGGATCGAGTCGGGGATCCAGTCAGGGATCGGGTGAGGGGATCGAGTCGGGGATCGGGTCAGGGATCTAGTCAGGGATCGGGTCGGGATCGGGCCGGGGATCGGGCCAGGGATCGGGATAGGGATCGGGTTATGGTTATGGTTAGGGTTAGGGTTATGGTTAGGGTTAGGGTTAGGGTTATGGTTAGGGTTAGGGTTAGGGTTAGGGTTAGGGTTAGCTTTAGAACCATTTAGGGTCAGGGATCGGGTCGGGATCGAGTCTGGGATCGGGTCGGGGATCTAGTCAGGGATCGGGTGAGGGGATCGAGTCTGGGATCGAGTCGGGGATCTAGTCAGGGATCGGGTCGGGATCGGGCCGGGGATCGGGCCAGGGATCGGGATAGGGATCGGGTTATGGTTATGGTTAGGGTTAGGGTTATGGTTAGGGTTAGGGTTAGGGTTAGGGTTATGGTTAGGGTTAGGGTTAGGGTTAGGGTTAGCTTTAGAACCATTTAGGGTCAGGGATCGGGTCGGGATCGAGTCTGGGATCGGGTCTGGGATCGGGTCAGGGATCGGGTGAGGGGATCGAGTCTGGGATCGAGTCTGGGATCTAGTCAGGGATCGGGTCCGGATCGGGTCAGGGATCGAGTCGGGGATCTGTTCTGGGATCGGGTCAGGGATCGAGTCGGTGATCCAGTCAGGGATCGGGTGAGGGGATCGAGTCGGGGATCGGGTCAGGGATCTAGTCAGGGATCGGGTCGGGATCGGGCCGGAAATCGGGCCAGGGATCGGGATAGGGATCGGGTTATGGTTATGGTTAGGGTTAGGGTTAGGGTTAGGGTTAGGGTTAGGGTTAGGGTTAGGGTTAGGGTTAGCTTTAGAACCATTTAGGGTCAGGGATCGGGTCGGGATCGAGTCTGGGATCGAGTCTGGGATCGGGTCAGGGATCTAGTCAGGGATCGGGTGAGGGGATCGAGTCTGGGATCGAGTCGGGGATCTAGTCAGGGATCGGGTCCGGATCGGGTCAGGGATCGAGTCGGGGATCTGTTCTGGGATCGGGTCAGGGATCGAGTCGGTGATCCAGTCAGGGATCGGGTGAGGGGATCGAGTCGGGGATCGGGTCAGGGATCTAGTCAGGGATCGGGTCGGGATCGGGCCGGAAATCGGGCCAGGGATCGGGATAGGGATCGGGTTATGGTTATGGTTATGGTTAGGGTTAGGGTTAGGGTTAGGGTTAGGGTTAGCTTTAGAACCATTTAGGGTCAGGGATCGGGTCGGGATCGAGTCTGGGATCGAGTCTGGGATCTAGTCAGGGATCGGGTCAGGGATCGAGTCGGGGATCTGTTCTGGGATCGGGTCAGGGATCGAGTCGGCGATCCAGTCAGGGATCGGGTGAGGGGATCGAGTCGGGGATCGGGTCAGGGATCTAGTCAGGGATCGGGTCGGGATCGGGCCGGGGATCGGGCCAGGGATCGGGATAGGGATCGGGTTATGGTTATGGTTAGGGTTCGGGTTAGGGTTATGGTTAGGGTTAGGGTTAGGGTTAGGGTTAGGGTTAGGGTTAGGGTTAGGGTTAGCTTTAGAACCATTTAGGGTCAGGGATCGGGTCGGGATCGAGCCGGGGATCGAGCCGGGGATCGAGTCTGGGATCGAGCCGGGGATCGAGTCTGGGATCGGGTCGGGATCGGGTCAGGGATCGAGTCGGGGATCTGTTCTGGGATCGGGTCAGGGATCGAGTCGGCGATCCAGTCAGGGATCGGGTGAGGGGATCGAGTCGGGGATCGGGTCAGGGATCTAGTCAGGGATCGGGTCGGGATCGGGCCGGGGATCGGGCCAGGGATCGGGATAGGGATCGGGTTATGGTTATGGTTAGGGTTCGGGTTAGGGTTATGGTTAGGGTTAGGGTTAGGGTTAGGGTTAGGGTTAGGGTTAGGGTTAGGGTTAGGGTTAGCTTTAGAACCATTTAGGGTCAGGGATCGGGTCGGGATCGAGCCGGGGATCGAGCCGGGGATCGAGTCTGGGATCGAGTCGGGGATCTAGTCAGGGATCGGGTCGGGATCGGGTCAGGGATCGAGTCGGGGATCTGTTCTGGGATCGGGTCAGGGATCGAGTCGGCGATCCAGTCAGGGATCGGGTGAGGGGATCGAGTCGGGGATCGGGTCAGGGATCTAGTCAGGGATCGGGTCGGGATCGGGCCGGGGATCGGGCCAGGGATCGGGATAGGGATCGGGTTATGGTTATGGTTAGGGTTCGGGTTAGGGTTATGGTTAGGGTTAGGGTTAGGGTTAGGGTTAGCTTTAGAACCATTTAGGGTCAGGGATCGGGTCGGGATCGAGTCTGGGATCGAGTCGGGGATCGGGTCAGGGATCTAGTCAGGGATCGAGTCAGGGGATCGAGTCTGGGATCGAGTCTGGGATCTAGTCAGGGATCGGGTCAGGGATCGAGTCGGCGATCCAGTCAGGGATCGGGTGAGGGGATCGAGTCGGGGATCGGGTCAGGGATCTAGTCAGGGATAGGGTCGGGATCGGGCCGGGGATCGGGCCAGGGATCGGGATAGGGATCGGGTTATGGTTATGGTTATGGTTAGGGTTAGGGTTAGGGTTAGGGTTAGGGTTAGGGTTAGCTTTAGAACCATTTAGGGTCAGGGATCGGGTCGGGATCGAGTCTGGGATCGAGTCGGGGATCGGGTCAGGGATCTAGTCAGGGATCGGGTGAGGGGATCGAGTCGGGGATCGAGTCGGGGATCGGGTCAGGGATCGGGTCAGGGATCGAGTCGGGGATCTGTTCTGGGATCGGGTCAGGGATCGAGTCGGCGATCCAGTCAGGGATCGGGTGAGGGGATCGAGTCGGGGATCGGGTCAGGGATCTAGTCAGGGATCGGGTCGGGATCGGGCCGGGGATCGGGCCAGGGATCGGGATAGGGATCGGGTTATGGTTAGGGTTAGGGTTAGGGTTAGGGTTAGGGTTAGGGTTAGGGTTAGGGTTAGGGTTAGCTTTAGAACCATTTAGGGTCAGGGATCGGGTCGGGATCGAGTCTGGGATCGAGTCGGGGATCGGGTCAGGGATCTAGTCAGGGATCGGGTGAGGGGATCGAGTCTGGGATCGAGTCGGGGATCTAGTCAGGGATCGGGTCAGGGATCGAGTCAGGGATCGGGTCGGGATCGGGATAGGGATCGGGTTATGGTTAGGGTTAGGGTTAGGGTTAGGGTTAGGGTTAGGGTTAGCTTTAGAACCATTTAGGGTCAGGGATCGGGTCGGGATCGAGTCTGGGATCGAGTCGGGGATCGGGTCAGGGATCTAGTCAGGGATCGGGTGAGGGGATCGAGTCTGGGATCGAGTCGGGCATCTAGTCAGGGATCGAGTGAGGGGATCGGGTCAGGGATCGAGTCGGGGATCTGTTCTGGGATCGGGTCAGGGATCGAGTCGGTGATCCAGTCAGGGATCGGGTGAGGGGATCGAGTCGGGGATCGGGTCAGGGATCTAGTCAGGGATCGGGTCGGGATCGGGCCGGGGATCGGGCCAGGGATCGGGATAGGGATCGGGTTATGGTTATGGTTAGGGTTAGGGTTATGGTTAGGGTTAGGGTTAGGGTTAGGGTTAGGGTTAGGGTTAGGGTTATGGTTAGGGTTAGGGTTATGATTAGGGTTAGGGTTAGGGTCAGGGTCAGGGTTAGGGTTAGGGTTAGGGTTAGGGTTAGCTTTAGAACCATTTAGGGTCAGGGATCGGGTCGGGATCGAGTCCGGGATCGAGTCGGGGATCGGGTCAGGGATCTAGTCAGGGATCGGGTGAGGGGATCGAGTCGGGGATCGGGTCAGGGATCTAGTCAGGGATCGGGTCGGGATCGGGCCTGGGATCGGGCCAGGGATCGGGATAGGGATCGGGTTATGGTTATGGTTATGGTTAGGGTTATGGTTATGGTTAGGGTTAGGGTTATGGTTAGGGTTAGGGTTAGGGTTAGGGTTAGGGTTAGGGTTAGCTTTAGAACCATTTAGGGTCAGGGATCGGGTCGGGATCGAGTCTGGGATCGAGTCGGGGATCGGGTCAGGGATCTAGTCAGGGATCGGGTGAGGGGATCGAGTCTGGGATCGAGTCGGGGATCTAGTCAGGGATCGAGTGAGGGGATCGAGTCGGGGATCTGTTCTGGGATCGGGTCAGGGATCGAGTCGGCGATCCAGTCAGGGATCGGGTGAGGGGATCGAGTCGGGGATCGGGTCAGGGATCTAGTCAGGGATCGGGTCGGGATCGGGCCGGGGATCGGGCCAGGGATCGGTTTAGGGATCGGGTTATGGTTATGGTTATGGTTAGGGTTAGGGTTAGGGTTAGGGTTAGGGTTAGGGTTAGCTTTAGAACCATTTAGGGTCAGGGATCGGGTCGGGATCGAGTCTGGGATCGAGTCGGGGATCGGGTCAGGGATCTAGTCAGGGATCGGGTGAGGGGATCGAGTCTGGGATCGAGTCTGGGATCGGGTCAGGGATCGAGTCGGGGATCTGTTCTGGGATCGGGTCAGGGATCGAGTCGGTGATCCAGTCAGGGATCGGGTGAGGGGATCGAGTCGGGGATCGGGTCAGGGATCTAGTCAGGGATCGGGTCGGGATCGGGCCGGGGATCGGGCCAGGGATCGGGATAGGGATCGGGTTATGGTTATGGTTAGGGTTAGGGTTAGGGTTATGGTTAGGGTTAGGGTTATGGTTAGGGTTAGGGTTAGGGTTAGGGTTAGGGTTAGGGTTATGGTTAGGGTTAGGGTTATGGTTAGGGTTAGGGTTAGGGTCAGGGTCAGGGTTAGGGTTAGGGTTAGGGTTAGGGTTAGCTTTAGAACCATTTAGGGTCAGGGATCGGGTCGGGATCGAGTCCGGGATCGAGTCGGGGATCGGGTCAGGGATCTAGTCAGGGATCGGGTGAGGGGATCGAGTCGGGGATCGGGTCAGGGATCTAGTCAGGGATCGGGTCGGGATCGGGCCTGGGATCGGGCCAGGGATCGGGATAGGGATCGGGTTATGGTTATGGTTATGGTTAGGGTTAGGGTTAGGGTTAGGGTTAGGGTTAGGGTTAGGGTTAGGGTTAGGGTTAGGGTTAGGGTTAGGGTTAGGGTTAGGGTTAGGGTTAGGGTTAGGGTTAGGGTTAGGGTTAGGGTTAGGGTTAGGGTTAGGGTTAGGGTTATGGTTAGGGTTAGGGTTATGGTTAGGGTTAGGGTTAGGGTTAGGGTTAGCTTTAGAACCATTTAGGGTCAGGGATCGGGTCGGGATCGAGTCTGGGATCGAGTCGGGGATCGGGTCAGGGATCTAGTCAGGGATCGGGTGAGGGGATCGAGTCTGGGATCGAGTCTGGGATCGGGTCAGGGATCGAGTCTGGGATCGGGTCGGGGATCGGGTCAGGGATCTAGTCAGGGATCGGGTGAGGGGATCGAGTCTGGGATCGAGTCGGGGATCTAGTCAGGGATCGGGTCAGGGATCGAGTCGGGGATCTGTTCTGGGATCGGGTCAGGGATCGAGTCGGCGATCCAGTCAGGGATCGGGTGAGGGGATCGAGTCGGGGATCGGGTCAGGGATCTAGTCAGGGATCGGGTCGGGATCGGGCCGGGGATCGGGCCAGGGATCGGTTTAGGGATCGGGTTATGGTTATGGTTAGGGTTATGGTTAGGGTTAGGGTTAGGGTTAGGGTTAGGGTTAGGGTTAGGGTTAGCTTTAGAACCATTTAGGGTCAGGGATCGGGTCGGGATCGAGTCGGGGATCGGGTCAGGGATCTAGTCAGGGATCGGGTGAGGGGATCTAGTCAGGGATCGGGTGAGGGGATCTAGTCAGGGATCGAGTCGGGGATCGAGTCGGGGATCTGTTCTGGGATCGGGTCAGGGATCGAGTCGGCGATCCAGTCAGGGATCGGGTGAGGGGATCGAGTCGGGGATCGGGTCAGGGATCTAGTCAGGGATCGGGTCGGGATCGGGCCGGGGATCGGGCCAGGGATCGGGATAGGGATCGGGTTATGGTTATGGTTAGGGTTAGGGTTAGGGTTAGGGTTATGGTTAGGGTTAGGGTTATGGTTAGGGTTAGGGTTAGGGTTAGGGTTAGGGTTAGGGTTAGGGTTAGGGTTAGGGTTAGGGTTAGCTTTAGAACCATTTAGGGTCAGGGATCGGGTCGGGATCGAGTCGGGGATCGAGTCGGGGATCGGGTCAGGGATCTAGTCAGGGATCGGGTGAGGGGATCGAGTCTGGGATCGAGTCGGGGATCGGGTGAGGGGATCGAGTCTGGGATCGAGTCTGGGATCTAGTCAGGCATCGGGTCCGGATCGGGTCAGGGATCGAGTCGGGGATCTGTTCTGGGATCGGGTCAGGGATCGAGTCGGGGATCCAGTCAGGGATCGGGTGAGGGGATCGAGTCGGGGATCGGGTCAGGGATCTAGTCAGGGATCGGGTCGGGATCGGGCCGGGGATCGGGCCAGGGATCGGGATAGGGATCGGGTTATGGTTATGGTTAGGGTTAGGGTTATGGTTAGGGTTAGGGTTAGGGTTATGGTTAGGGTTAGGGTTAGGGTTAGGGTTAGGGTTAGGGTTAGGGTTAGGGTTAGGGTTAGGGTTAGCTTTAGAACCATTTAGGGTCAGGGATCGGGTCGGGATCGAGTCTGGGATCGAGTCTGGGATCGGGTCAGGGATCTAGTCAGGGATCGGGTGAGGGGATCGAGTCTGGGATCGAGTCGGGGATCTAGTCAGGGATCGGGTCCGGATCGGGTCAGGGATCGAGTCGGGGATCTGTTCTGGGATCGGGTCAGGGATCGAGTCGGCGATCCAGTCAGGGATCGGGTGAGGGGATCGAGTCGGGGATCGGGTCAGGGATCTAGTCAGGGATCGGGTCGGGATCGGGCCGGGGATCGGGCCAGGGATCGGGATAGGGATCGGGTTATGGTTATGGTTATGGTTATGGTTATGGTTAGGGTTAGGGTTATGGTTAGGGTTAGGGTTATGGTTATGGTTAGGGTTAGGGTTAGGGTTAGGGTTAGGGTTAGGGTTAGGGTTAGCTTTAGAACCATTTAGGGTCAGGGATCGGGTCGGGATCGAGTCTGGGATCGGGTCAGGAATCTAGTCAGGGATCGGGTGAGGGGATCGAGTCTGGGATCGAGTCGGGGATCTAGTCAGGGATCTAGTCAGGGATCGGGTCCGGATCGGGTCAGGGATCGAGTCGGGGATCTGTTCTGGGATCGGGTCAGGGATCGAGTCGGGGATCCAGTCAGGGATCGGGTGAGGGGATCGAGTCGGGGATCGGGTCAGGGATCTAGTCAGGGATCGGGTGAGGGGATCGAGTCTGGGATCGAGTCGGGGATCTAGTCAGGCATCGGGTCCGGATCGGGTCAGGGATCGAGTCGGGGATCTGTTCTGGGATCGGGTCAGGTATCGAGTCGGGGATCCAGTCAGGGATCGGGTGAGGGGATCGAGTCGGGGATCGGGTCAGGGATCTAGTCAGGGATCGGGTCGGGATCGGGCCGGAAATCGGGCCAGGGATCGGGATAGGGATCGGGTTATGGTTATGGTTATGGTTATGGTTAGGGTTAGGGTTAGGGTTAGGGTTATGGTTAGGGTTAGGGTTAGGGTTAGGGTTAGCTTTAGAACCATTTAGGGTCAGGGATCGGGTCGGGATCGAGTCTGGGATCGAGTCGGTGATCTAGTCAGGGATCGGGTCCGGATCGGGTCAGGGATCGAGTCGGGGATCTGTTCTGGGATCGGGTCAGGGATCGAGTCGGTGATCCAGTCAGGGATCGGGTGAGGGGATCGAGTCGGGGATCGGGTCAGGGATCTAGTCAGGGATCGGGTCGGGATCGGGCCGGGGATCGGGCCAGGGATCGGGATAGGGATCGGGTTATGGTTATGGTTAGGGTTAGGGTTATGGTTAGGGTTAGGGTTAGGGTTATGGTTAGGGTTAGGGTTAGGGTTAGGGTTAGGGTTAGGGTTAGGGTTAGGGTTAGCTTTAGAACCATTTAGGGTCAGGGATCGGGTCGGGATCGAGTCTGGGATCGAGTCTGGGATCGGGTCAGGGATCTAGTCAGGGATCGGGTGAGGGGATCGAGTCTGGGGTCGAGTCGGGGATCTGTTCTGGGATCGGGTCAGGGATCGAGTCGGTGATCCAGTCAGGGATCGGGTGAGGGGATCGAGTCGGGGATCGGGTCAGGGATCTAGTCAGGGATCGGGTCGGGATCGGGCCGGGGATCGGGCCAGGGATCGGGATAGGGATCGGGTTATGGTTATGGTTATGGTTATGGTTATGGTTATGGTTAGGGTTAGGGTTAGGGTTAGGGTTATGGTTATGGTTAGGGTTAGGGTTAGGGTTAGGGTTAGGGTTAGGGTTAGGGTTAGGGTTAGGGTTAGCTTTAGAACCATTTAGGGTCAGGGATCGGGTCGGGATCGAGTCTGGGATCGAGTCTGGTATCGGGTCAGGGATCTAGTCAGGGATCGGGTGAGGGGATCGAGTCTGGGGTCGAGTCGGGGATCTAGTCAGGGATCGGGTCCGGATCGGGTCAGGGATCGAGTCGGGGATCTGTTCTGGGATCGGGTCAGGGATCGAGTCGGTGATCCAGTCAGGGATCGGGTGAGGGGATCGAGTCGGGGATCGGGTCAGGGATCTAGTCAGGGATCGGGTCGGGATCGGGCCGGGGATCGGGCCAGGGATCGGGATAGGGATCGGGTTATGGTTATGGTTATGGTTATGGTTATGGTTAGGGTTAGGGTTATGGTTAGGGTTAGGGTTATGGTTAGGGTTAGGGTTAGGGTTAGGGTTAGGGTTAGGGTTAGGGTTAGGGTTAGGGTTAGGGTTAGGGTTAGCTTTAGAACCATTTAGGGTCAGGGATCGGGTCGGGATCGAGTCTGGGATCGAGTCTGGGATCGGGTCAGGGATCTAGTCAGGGATCGGGTGAGGGGATCGAGTCTGGGGTCGAGTCGGGGATCTAGTCAGGGATCGGGTCGGGATCGGGTCGGGGATCTGTTCTGGGATCGGGTCAGGGATCGAGTCGGCGATCCAGTCAGGGATCGGGTGAGGGGATCGAGTCGGGGATCGGGTCAGGGATCTAGTCAGGGATCGGGTCGGGATCGGGCCGGGGATCGGGCCAGGGATCGGGATAGGGATCGGGTTATGGTTATGGTTATGGTTATGGTTATGGTTAGGGTTAGGGTTAGGGTTAGGGTTAGGGTTAGGGTTAGGGTTAGCTTTAGAACCATTTAGGGTCAGGGATCGGGTCGGGATCGAGTCGGGGATCGAGTCGGGGATCGGGTCAGGGATCTAGTCAGGGATCGGGTGAGGGGATCGAGTCTGGGATCTAGTCAGGGATCGGGTCAGGGATCGAGTCGGCGATCCAGTCAGGGATCGGGTGAGGGGATCGAGTCGGGGATCGGGTCAGGGATCTAGTCAGGGATAGGGTCGGGATCGGGCCGGGGATCGGGCCAAGGATCGGGATAGGGATCGGGTTATGGTTATGGTTATGGTTAGGGTTAGGGTTAGGGTTAGGGTTAGGGTTAGGGTTAGGGTTAGCTTTAGAACCATTTAGGGTCAGGGATCGGGTTGGGATCGAGTCTGGGATCGAGTCGGGGATCGGGTCAGGGATCTAGTCAGGGATCGGGTGAGGGGATCGAGTCTGGGATCGAGTCTGGGATCTAGTCAGGGATGGGGTCAGGGATCGAGTCGGCGATCCAGTCAGGGATCGGGTGAGGGGATCGAGTCGGGGATCGGGTCAGGGATCTAGTCAGGGATCGGGTCGGGATCGGGCCGGGGATCGGGCCAGGGATCGGGATAGGGATCGGGTTATGGTTATGGTTAGGGTTCGGGTTAGGGTTATGGTTAGGGTTAGGGTTATGGTTAGGGTTAGGGTTAAGGTTAGGGTTAGGGTTAGGGTTAGGGTTAGCTTTAGAACCATTTAGGGTCAGGGATCGGGTCGGGATCGAGTCGGGGATCGAGTCGGGGATCGAGTCTGGGATCTAGTCAGGGATCGGGTCGGGATCGGGTCAGGGATCGAGTCGGGGATCTGTTCTGGGATCGGGTCAGGGATCGAGTCGGCGATCCAGTCAGGGATCGGGTGAGGGGATCGAGTCGGGGATCGGGTCAGGGATCTAGTCAGGGATCTGGTCGGGATCGGGCCGGGGATCGGGCCAGGGATCGGGATAGGGAGCGGGTTATGGTTATGGTTAGGGTTAGGGTTAGGGTTATGGTTAGGGTTAGGGTTATGGTTAGGGTTAGGGTTAGGGTTAGGGTTAGGGTTAGGGTTAGGGTTAGGGTTAGCTTTAGAACCATTTAGGGTCAGGGATCGGGTCGGGATCGAGTCTGGGATCGGGTCGGGGATCGGGTCAGGGATCTAGTCAGGGATCGGGTGAGGGGATCGAGTCTGGGATCGAGTCTGGGATCTAGTCAGGGATCGGGTCAGGGATCGAGTCGCGGATCTGTTCTGGGATCGGGTCAGGGATCGAGTCGGCGATCCAGTCAGGGATCGGGTGAGGGGATCGAGTCGGGGATCGGGTCAGGGATCTAGTCAGGGATCGGGATAGGGATCGGGTTATGGTTATGGTTATGGTTAGGGTTAGGGTTATGGTTATGGTTAGGGTTAGGGTTAGGGTTAGGGTTAGGGTTAGGGTTAGGGTTAGGGTTAGGGTTAGCTTTAGAACCATTTAGGGTCAGGGATCGGGTCGGGATCGAGTCGGGGATCGAGTCGGGGATCGGGTCAGGGATCTAGTCAGGGATCGGGTGAGGGGATCGAGTCTGGGATCGAGTCTGGGATCTAGTCAGGGATCGGGTCAGGGATCGAGTCGGGGATCTGTTCTGGGATCGGGTCAGGGATCGAGTCGGCGATCCAGTCAGGGATCGGGTGAGGGGATCGAGTCGGGGATCGGGTCAGGGATCTAGTCAGGGATCGGGTCGGGATCGGGCCGGGGATCGGGCCAGGGATCGGGATAGGGATCGGGTTATGGTTATGGTTAGGGTTATGGTTAGGGTTATGGTTAGGGTTAGGGTTATGGTTAGGGTTAGGGTTAGGGTTAGGGTTAGGGTTAGGGTTAGGGTTAGGGTTAGCTTTAGAACCATTTAGGGTCAGGGATCGGGTCGGGATCGAGTCTGGGATCGAGTCTGGGATCTAGTCAGGGATCGGGTCAGGGATCGAGTCGGGGGTCTGTTCTGGGATCGGGTCAGGGATCGAGTCGGCGATCCAGTCAGGGATCGGGTGAGGGGATCGAGTCGGGGATCGGGTCAGGGATCTAGTCAGGGATCGGGTCGGGATCGGGCCGGGGATCGGGCCAGGGATCGGGATAGGGATCGGGTTATGATTATGGTTAGGGTTAGGGTTAGGGTTATGGTTAGGGTTAGGGTTAGGGTTAGGGTTAGGGTTAGGGTTAGGGTTATGGTTAGGGTTAGCTTTAGAACCATTTAGGGTCAGGGATCGGGTCGGGATCGAGTCTGGGATCGAGTCGGGGATCGGGTCAGGGATCTAGTCAGGGATCGGGTGAGGGGATCGAGTCTGGGATCGAGTCGGGGATCTAGTCAGGGATCGGGTCAGGGATCGAGTCGGGGATCTGTTCTGGGATCGGGTCAGGGATCGAGTCGGCGATCCAGTCAGGGATCGGGTGAGGGGATCGAGTCGGGGATCGGGTCAGGGGTCTAGTCAGGGATCGGGTCGGGATCGGGCCGGGGATCGGGCCAGGGATCGGGATAGGGATCGGGTTATGGTTATGGTTAGGGTTCGGGTTAGGGTTATGGTTAGGGTTAGGGTTAGGGTTAGGGTTAGGGTTAGGGTTAGGGTTAGGGTTAGGGTTAGCTTTAGAACCATTTAGGGTCAGGGATCGGGTCGGGATCGAGCCGGGGATCGAGCCGGGGTTCGAGTCGGGGATCGAGTCGGGGATCTAGTCAGGGATCGGGTCGGGATCGGGTCAGGGATCGAGTCGGGGATCTGTTCTGGGATCGGGTCAGGGATCGAGTCGGCGATCCAGTCAGGGATCGGGTGAGGGGATCGAGTCGGGGATCGGGTCAGGGATCTAGTCAGGGATCGGGTCGGGATCGGGCCGGGGATCGGGCCAGGGATCGGGATAGGGATCGGGTTATGGTTATGGTTAGGGTTCGGGTTACGGTTATGGTTAGGGTTAGGGTTAGGGTTAGGGTTAGGGTTAGGGTTAGGGTTAGGGTTAGGGTTAGGGTTAGCTTTAGAACCATTTAGGGTCAGGGATCGGGTCGGGATCGAGTCGGGGATCGAGTGAGGGGATCGAGTCTGGGATCGAGTCTGGGATCTAGTCGGGGATCTAGTCGGGATCGGGTCAGGGATCGAGTCGGGGATCTGTTCTGGGATCGGGTCAGGGATCGAGTCGGCGATCCAGTCAGGGATCGGGTGAGGGGATCGAGTCGGGGATCGGGTCAGGGATCTAGTCAGGGATCGGGTCGGGATCGGGCCGGGGATCGGGCCAGGGATCGGGATAGGGATCGGGTTATGGTTATGGTTAGGGTTCGGGTTAGGGTTATGGTTAGGGTTAGGGTTATGGTTAGGGTTAGGGTTAGGGTTAGGGTTAGGGTTAGGGTTAGCTTTAGAACCATTTAGGGTCAGGGATCGGGTCAGGGATCGGGTCGGGATCTGTTCTGGGATCGAGTCGGGGATCGGGTCAGGGATCTACTCAGGGATCGGGTGAGGGGATCGGGCCGGGGATCGGGCCAGGGATCGGGTCAGGGATCGAGTCGGGGATCTGTTCTGGGATCGGGTCAGGGATCGAGTCGGCGATCCAGTCAGGGATCGGGTGAGGGGATCGAGTCGGGGATCGGGTCAGGGATCTAGTCAGGGATCGGGTCGGGATCGGGCCGGGGATCGGGCCAGGGATCGGGATAGGGATCGGGTTATGGTTATGGTTAGGGTTCGGGTTAGGGTTATGGTTAGGGTTAGGGTTATGGTTAGGGTTAGGGTTAGGGTTAGGGTTAGGGTTAGGGTTAGGGTTAGGGTTAGGGTTAGGGTTAGGGTTAGCTTTAGAACCATTTAGGGTCAGGGATCGGGTCGGGATCGAGCCGGGGATCGAGCCGGGGATCGAGTCGGGGATCGAGTCGGGGATCTAGTCAGGGATCGGGTCGGGATCGGGTCAGGGATCGAGTCGGGGATCTGTTCTGGGATCGGTCAGGGATCGAGTCGGCGATCCAGTCAGGGATCGGGTGAGGGGATCGAGTCGGGGATCGGGTCAGGGATCTAGTCAGGGATCGGGTCGGGATCGGGCCGGGGATCGGGCCAGGGATCGGGATAGGGATCGGGTTATGGTTATGGTTAGGGTTCGGGTTAGGGTTATGGTTAGGGTTAGGGTTATGGTTAGGGTTAGGGTTAGGGTTAGGGTTAGGGTTAGGGTTAGGGTTAGCTTTAGAACCATTTAGGGTCAGGGATCGGGTCGGGATCGAGTCGGGGATCGAGTCGGGGATCGAGTCTGGGATCTAGTCAGGGATCGGGTCGGGATCGGGTCAGGGATCGAGTCGGGGATCTGTTCTGGGATCGGGTCAGGGATCGAATCGGCGATCCAGTCAGGGATCGGGTGAGGGGATCGAGTCGGGGATCGGGTCAGGGATCTAGTCAGGGATCGGGTCGGGATCGGGCCGGGGATCGGGCCAGGGATCGGGATAGGGATCGGGTTATGGTTATGGTTAGGGTTCGGGTTAGGGTTATGGTTAGGGTTAGGGTTATGGTTAGGGTTAGGGTTAGGGTTAGGGTTAGGGTTAGGGTTAGCTTTAGAACCATTTAGGGTCAGGGATCGGGTCGGGATCGAGTCGGGGATCGAGTGAGGGGATCGAGTCTGGGATCGAGTCGGGGATCTAGTCAGGGATCGGGTCGGGGATCGAGTCGGGGATCTGTTCTGGGATCGGGTCAGGGATCGAGTCGGCGATCCAGTCAGGGATCGGGTGAGGGGATCGAGTCGGGGATCGGGTCAGGGATCTAGTCAGGGATCGGGTCGGGATCGGGCCGGGGATCGGGCCAGGGATCGGGATAGGGATCGGGTTATGGTTATGGTTAGGGTTAGGGTTATGGTTAGGGTTAGGGTTAGGGTTATGGTTAGGGTTAGGGTTAGGGTTAGGGTTAGGGTTAGCTTTAGAACCATTTAGGGTCAGGGATCGGGTCGGGATCGAGTCTGGGATCGGGTCGGGGATCTAGTCAGGGATCGGGTGAGGGGATCGAGTCTGGGATCGAGTCGGGGATCTAGTCAGGGATCGGGTCGGGATCGGGCCGGGGATCGGGCCAGGGATCGGGATAGGGATCGGGTTATGGTTATGGTTAGGGTTAGGGTTATGGTTAGGGTTAGGGTTAGGGTTAGGGTTATGGTTAGGGTTAGGGTTAGGGTTAGGGTTAGGGTTAGGGTTAGCTTTAGAACCATTTAGGGTCAGGGATCGGGTCGGGATCGAGTCTGGGATCGGGTCTGGGATCGGGTCAGGGATCGGGTGAGGGGATCGAGTCTGGGATCGAGTCTGGGATCTAGTCAGGGATCGGGTCCGGATCGGGTCAGGGATCGAGTCGGGGATCTGTTCTGGGATCGGGTCAGGGATCGAGTCGGTGATCCAGTCAGGGATCGGGTGAGGGGATCGAGTCGGGGATCGGGTCAGGGATCTAGTCAGGGATCGGGTCGGGATCGGGCCGGGGATCGGGCCAGGGATCGGGATAGGGATCGGGTTATGGTTATGGTTAGGGTTAGGGTTATGGTTAGGGTTAGGGTTAGGGTTATGGTTAGGGTTAGGGTTAGGGTTAGGGTTAGGGTTAGGGTTAGGGTTAGGGTTAGGGTTAGCTTTAGAACCATTTAGGGTCAGGGATCGGGTCGGGATCGAGTCTGGGATCGAGTCTGGGATCGGGTCAGGGATCTAGTCAGGGATCGGGTGAGGGGATCGAGTCTGGGATCGAGTCGGGGATCTAGTCAGGGATCGGGTCCGGATCGGGTCAGGGATCGAGTCGGGGATCTGTTCTGGGATCGGGTCAGGGATCGAGTCGGTGATCCAGTCAGGGATCGGGTGAGGGGATCGAGTCGGGGATCGGGTCAGGGATCTAGTCAGGGATCGGGTCGGGATCGGGCCGGGGATCGGGCCAGGGATCGGGATAGGGATCGGGTTATGGTTATGGTTATGGTTATGGTTATGGTTAGGGTTAGGGTTATGGTTAGGGTTAGGGTTATGGTTATGGTTAGGGTTAGGGTTAGGGTTAGGGTTAGGGTTAGGGTTAGGGTTAGCTTTAGAACCATTTAGGGTCAGGGATCGGGTCGGGATCGAGTCTGGGATCGGGTCAGGAATCTAGTCAGGGATCGGGTGAGGGGATCGAGTCTGGGATCGAGTCGGGGATCTAGTCAGGGATCTAGTCAGGGATCGGGTCCGGATCGGGTCAGGGATCGAGTCGGGGATCTGTTCTGGGATCGGGTCAGGGATCGAGTCGGGGATCCAGTCAGGGATCGGGTGAGGGGATCGAGTCGGGGATCGGGTCAGGGATCTAGTCAGGGATCGGGTGAGGGGATCGAGTCTGGGATCGAGTCGGGGATCTAGTCAGGCATCGGGTCCGGATCGGGTCAGGGATCGAGTCGGGGATCTGTTCTGGGATCGGGTCAGGTATCGAGTCGGGGATCCAGTCAGGGATCGGGTGAGGGGATCGAGTCGGGGATCGGGTCAGGGATCTAGTCAGGGATCGGGTCGGGATCGGGCCGGAAATCGGGCCAGGGATCGGGATAGGGATCGGGTTATGGTTATGGTTATGGTTATGGTTAGGGTTAGGGTTAGGGTTAGGGTTATGGTTAGGGTTAGGGTTAGGGTTAGGGTTAGCTTTAGAACCATTTAGGGTCAGGGATCGGGTCGGGATCGAGTCTGGGATCGAGTCGGGGATCTAGTCAGGGATCGGGTCCGGATCGGGTCAGGGATCGAGTCGGGGATCTGTTCTGGGATCGGGTCAGGGATCGAGTCGGTGATCCAGTCAGGGATCGGGTGAGGGGATCGAGTCGGGGATCGGGTCAGGGATCTAGTCAGGGATCGGGTCGGGATCGGGCCGGGGATCGGGCCAGGGATCGGGATAGGGATCGGGTTATGGTTATGGTTAGGGTTAGGGTTATGGTTAGGGTTAGGGTTAGGGTTATGGTTAGGGTTAGGGTTAGGGTTAGGGTTAGGGTTAGGGTTAGGGTTAGGGTTAGGGTTAGCTTTAGAACCATTTAGGGTCAGGGATCGGGTCGGGATCGAGTCTGGGATCGAGTCTGGGATCGGGTCAGGGATCTAGTCAGGGATCGGGTGAGGGGATCGAGTCTGGGGTCGAGTCGGGGATCTGTTCTGGGATCGGGTCAGGGATCGAGTCGGTGATCCAGTCAGGGATCGGGTGAGGGGATCGAGTCGGGGATCGGGTCAGGGATCTAGTCAGGGATCGGGTCGGGATCGGGCCGGGGATCGGGCCAGGGATCGGGATAGGGATCGGGTTATGGTTATGGTTATGGTTATGGTTATGGTTAGGGTTAGGGTTAGGGTTAGGGTTAGGGTTATGGTTATGGTTAGGGTTAGGGTTAGGGTTAGGGTTAGGGTTAGGGTTAGGGTTAGGGTTATGGTTATGGTTAGGGTTAGGGTTAGGGTTAGGGTTAGGGTTAGGGTTAGGGTTAGGGTTAGCTTTAGAACCATTTAGGGTCAGGGATCGGGTCGGGATCGAGTCTGGGATCGAGTCTGGTATCGGGTCAGGGATCTAGTCAGGGATCGGGTGAGGGGATCGAGTCTGGGGTCGAGTCGGGGATCTAGTCAGGGATCGGGTCCGGATCGGGTCAGGGATCGAGTCGGGGATCTGTTCTGGGATCGGGTCAGGGATCGAGTCGGTGATCCAGTCAGGGATCGGGTGAGGGGATCGAGTCGGGGATCGGGTCAGGGATCTAGTCAGGGATCGGGTCGGGATCGGGCCGGGGATCGGGCCAGGGATCGGGATAGGGATCGGGTTATGGTTATGGTTATGGTTATGGTTATGGTTAGGGTTAGGGTTATGGTTAGGGTTAGGGTTATGGTTAGGGTTAGGGTTAGGGTTAGGGTTAGGGTTAGGGTTAGGGTTAGGGTTAGGGTTAGGGTTAGGGTTAGCTTTAGAACCATTTAGGGTCAGGGATCGGGTCGGGATCGAGTCTGGGATCGAGTCTGGTATCGGGTCAGGGATCTAGTCAGGGATCGGGTGAGGGGATCGAGTCTGGGGTCGAGTCGGGGATCTAGTCAGGGATCGGGTCCGGATCGGGTCAGGGATCGAGTCGGGGATCTGTTCTGGGATCGGGTCAGGGATCGAGTCGGTGATCCAGTCAGGGATCGGGTGAGGGGATCGAGTCGGGGATCGGGTCAGGGATCTAGTCAGGGATCGGGTCGGGATCGGGCCGGGGATCGGGCCAGGGATCGGGATAGGGATCGGGTTATGGTTATGGTTAGGGTTAGGGTTATGGTTAGGGTTAGGGTTAGGGTTATGGTTAGGGTTAGGGTTAGGGTTAGGGTTAGGGTTAGGGTTAGGGTTAGGGTTAGGGTTAGGGTTAGCTTTAGAACCATTTAGGGTCAGGGATCGGGTCGGGATCGAGTCTGGGATCGAGTCTGGGATCGGGTCAGGGATCTAGTCAGGGATCGGGTGAGGGGATCGAGTCTGGGGTCGAGTCGGGGATCTAGTCAGGGATCGGGTCGGGATCGGGTCGGGGATCTGTTCTGGGATCGGGTCAGGGATCGAGTCGGCGATCCAGTCAGGGATCGGGTGAGGGGATCGAGTCGGGGATCGGGTCAGGGATCTAGTCAGGGATCGGGTCGGGATCGGGCCGGGGATCGGGCCAGGGATCGGGATAGGGATCGGGTTATGGTTATGGTTATGGTTATGGTTATGGTTAGGGTTAGGGTTAGGGTTAGGGTTAGGGTTAGGGTTAGGGTTAGCTTTAGAACCATTTAGGGTCAGGGATCGGGTCGGGATCGAGTCTGGGATCGAGTCGGGGATCGGGTCAGGGATCTAGTCAGGGATCGGGTGAGGGGATCGAGTCTGGGATCTAGTCAGGGATCGGGTCAGGGATCGAGTCGGCGATCCAGTCAGGGATCGGGTGAGGGGATCGAGTCGGGGATCGGGTCAGGGATCTAGTCAGGGATAGGGTCGGGATCGGGCCGGGGATCGGGCCAAGGATCGGGATAGGGATCGGGTTATGGTTATGGTTATGGTTAGGGTTAGGGTTAGGGTTAGGGTTAGGGTTAGGGTTAGGGTTAGCTTTAGAACCATTTAGGGTCAGGGATCGGGTTGGGATCGAGTCTGGGATCGAGTCGGGGATCGGGTCAGGGATCTAGTCAGGGATCGGGTGAGGGGATCGAGTCTGGGATCGAGTCGGGGATCTAGTCAGGGATCGGGTCGGGATCGGGTCAGGGATCGAGTCGGGGATCTGTTCTGGGATCGGGTCAGGGATCGAGTCGGCGATCCAGTCAGGGATCGGGTGAGGGGATCGAGTCGGGGATCGGGTCAGGGATCTAGTCAGGGATCGGGTCGGGATCGGGCCGGGGATCGGGCCAGGGATCGGGATAGGGATCGGGTTATGGTTATGGTTAGGGTTCGGGTTAGGGTTATGGTTAGGGTTAGGGTTATGGTTAGGGTTAGGGTTAGGGTTAGGGTTAGGGTTAGGGTTAGGGTTAGGGTTAGCTTTAGAACCATTTAGGGTCAGGGATCGGGTCGGGATCGAGTCGGGGATCGAGTCGGGGATCGAGTCTGGGATCTAGTCAGGGATCGGGTCGGGATCGGGTCAGGGATCGAGTCGGTGATCTGTTCTGGGATCGGTCAGGGATCGAGTCGGCGATCCAGTCAGGGATCGGGTGAGGGGATCGAGTCGGGGATCGGGTCAGGGATCTAGTCAGGGATCGGGTCGGGATCGGGCCGGGGATCGGGCCAGGGATCGGGATAGGGATCGGGTTATGGTTATGGTTAGGGTTCGGGTTAGGGTTATGGTTAGGGTTAGGGTTATGGTTAGGGTTAGGGTTAGGGTTAGGGTTAGGGTTAGGGTTAGGGTTAGCTTTAGAACCATTTAGGGTCAGGGATCGGGTCGGGATCGAGTCGGGGATCGAGTCGGGGATCGAGTCTGGGATCTAGTCAGGGATCGGGTCGGGATCGGGTCAGGGATCGAGTCGGGGATCTGTTCTGGGATCGGGTCAGGGATCGAATCGGCGATCCAGTCAGGGATCGGGTGAGGGGATCGAGTCGGGGATCGGGTCAGGGATCTAGTCAGGGATCGGGTCGGGATCGGGCCGGGGATCGGGCCAGGGATCGGGATAGGGATCGGGTTATGGTTATGGTTAGGGTTCGGGTTAGGGTTATGGTTAGGGTTAGGGTTATGGTTAGGGTTAGGGTTAGGGTTAGGGTTAGGGTTAGGGTTAGCTTTAGAACCATTTAGGGTCAGGGATCGGGTCGGGATCGAGTCGGGGATCGAGTGAGGGGATCGAGTCTGGGATCGAGTCGGGGATCTAGTCAGGGATCGGGTCGGGGATCGAGTCGGGGATCTGTTCTGGGATCGGGTCAGGGATCGAGTCGGCGATCCAGTCAGGGATCGGGTGAGGGGATCGAGTCGGGGATCGGGTCAGGGATCTAGTCAGGGATCGGGTCGGGATCGGGCCGGGGATCGGGCCAGGGATCGGGATAGGGATCGGGTTATGGTTATGGTTAGGGTTAGGGTTATGGTTAGGGTTAGGGTTAGGGTTATGGTTAGGGTTAGGGTTAGGGTTAGGGTTAGGGTTAGCTTTAGAACCATTTAGGGTCAGGGATCGGGTCGGGATCGAGTCTGGGATCGGGTCGGGGATCTAGTCAGGGATCGGGTGAGGGGATCGAGTCTGGGATCGAGTCGGGGATCTAGTCAGGGATCGGGTCGGGATCGGGCCGGGGATCGGGCCAGGGATCGGGATAGGGATCGGGTTATGGTTATGGTTAGGGTTAGGGTTATGGTTAGGGTTAGGGTTAGGGTTAGGGTTATGGTTAGGGTTAGGGTTAGGGTTAGGGTTAGGGTTAGGGTTAGCTTTAGAACCATTTAGGGTCAGGGATCGGGTCGGGATCGAGTCTGGGATCGGGTCTGGGATCGGGTCAGGGATCGGGTGAGGGGATCGAGTCTGGGATCGAGTCTGGGATCTAGTCAGGGATCGGGTCCGGATCGGGTCAGGGATCGAGTCGGGGATCTGTTCTGGGATCGGGTCAGGGATCGAGTCGGTGATCCAGTCAGGGATCGGGTGAGGGGATCGAGTCGGGGATCGGGTCAGGGATCTAGTCAGGGATCGGGTCGGGATCGGGCCGGGGATCGGGCCAGGGATCGGGATAGGGATCGGGTTATGGTTATGGTTAGGGTTAGGGTTATGGTTAGGGTTAGGGTTAGGGTTATGGTTAGGGTTAGGGTTAGGGTTAGGGTTAGGGTTAGGGTTAGGGTTAGGGTTAGGGTTAGCTTTAGAACCATTTAGGGTCAGGGATCGGGTCGGGATCGAGTCTGGGATCGAGTCTGGGATCGGGTCAGGGATCTAGTCAGGGATCGGGTGAGGGGATCGAGTCTGGGATCGAGTCGGGGATCTAGTCAGGGATCGGGTCCGGATCGGGTCAGGGATCGAGTCGGGGATCTGTTCTGGGATCGGGTCAGGGATCGAGTCGGTGATCCAGTCAGGGATCGGGTGAGGGGATCGAGTCGGGGATCGGGTCAGGGATCTAGTCAGGGATCGGGTCGGGATCGGGCCGGGGATCGGGCCAGGGATCGGGATAGGGATCGGGTTATGGTTATGGTTATGGTTATGGTTATGGTTAGGGTTAGGGTTATGGTTAGGGTTAGGGTTATGGTTATGGTTAGGGTTAGGGTTAGGGTTAGGGTTAGGGTTAGGGTTAGGGTTAGCTTTAGAACCATTTAGGGTCAGGGATCGGGTCGGGATCGAGTCTGGGATCGGGTCAGGAATCTAGTCAGGGATCGGGTGAGGGGATCGAGTCTGGGATCGAGTCGGGGATCTAGTCAGGGATCTAGTCAGGGATCGGGTCCGGATCGGGTCAGGGATCGAGTCGGGGATCTGTTCTGGGATCGGGTCAGGGATCGAGTCGGGGATCCAGTCAGGGATCGGGTGAGGGGATCGAGTCGGGGATCGGGTCAGGGATCTAGTCAGGGATCGGGTGAGGGGATCGAGTCTGGGATCGAGTCGGGGATCTAGTCAGGCATCGGGTCCGGATCGGGTCAGGGATCGAGTCGGGGATCTGTTCTGGGATCGGGTCAGGTATCGAGTCGGGGATCCAGTCAGGGATCGGGTGAGGGGATCGAGTCGGGGATCGGGTCAGGGATCTAGTCAGGGATCGGGTCGGGATCGGGCCGGAAATCGGGCCAGGGATCGGGATAGGGATCGGGTTATGGTTATGGTTATGGTTATGGTTAGGGTTAGGGTTAGGGTTAGGGTTATGGTTAGGGTTAGGGTTAGGGTTAGGGTTAGCTTTAGAACCATTTAGGGTCAGGGATCGGGTCGGGATCGAGTCTGGGATCGAGTCGGGGATCTAGTCAGGGATCGGGTCCGGATCGGGTCAGGGATCGAGTCGGGGATCTGTTCTGGGATCGGGTCAGGGATCGAGTCGGTGATCCAGTCAGGGATCGGGTGAGGGGATCGAGTCGGGGATCGGGTCAGGGATCTAGTCAGGGATCGGGTCGGGATCGGGCCGGGGATCGGGCCAGGGATCGGGATAGGGATCGGGTTATGGTTATGGTTAGGGTTAGGGTTATGGTTAGGGTTAGGGTTAGGGTTATGGTTAGGGTTAGGGTTAGGGTTAGGGTTAGGGTTAGGGTTAGGGTTAGGGTTAGGGTTAGCT
The DNA here is from genome assembly GCF_036417845.1 of Apteryx mantelli. NCBI lineage: Eukaryota > Metazoa > Chordata > Aves > Apterygiformes > Apterygidae > Apteryx > Apteryx mantelli. The sequence continues at coordinate 55,002 of NW_027118479.1, forward strand.
TTAGAACCATTTAGGGTCAGGGATCGGGTCGGGATCGAGTCTGGGATCGAGTCTGGGATCGGGTCAGGGATCTAGTCAGGGATCGGGTGAGGGGATCGAGTCTGGGGTCGAGTCGGGGATCTGTTCTGGGATCGGGTCAGGGATCGAGTCGGTGATCCAGTCAGGGATCGGGTGAGGGGATCGAGTCGGGGATCGGGTCAGGGATCTAGTCAGGGATCGGGTCGGGATCGGGCCGGGGATCGGGCCAGGGATCGGGATAGGGATCGGGTTATGGTTATGGTTATGGTTATGGTTATGGTTAGGGTTAGGGTTAGGGTTAGGGTTAGGGTTATGGTTATGGTTAGGGTTAGGGTTAGGGTTAGGGTTAGGGTTAGGGTTAGGGTTAGGGTTATGGTTATGGTTAGGGTTAGGGTTAGGGTTAGGGTTAGGGTTAGGGTTAGGGTTAGGGTTAGCTTTAGAACCATTTAGGGTCAGGGATCGGGTCGGGATCGAGTCTGGGATCGAGTCTGGTATCGGGTCAGGGATCTAGTCAGGGATCGGGTGAGGGGATCGAGTCTGGGGTCGAGTCGGGGATCTAGTCAGGGATCGGGTCCGGATCGGGTCAGGGATCGAGTCGGGGATCTGTTCTGGGATCGGGTCAGGGATCGAGTCGGTGATCCAGTCAGGGATCGGGTGAGGGGATCGAGTCGGGGATCGGGTCAGGGATCTAGTCAGGGATCGGGTCGGGATCGGGCCGGGGATCGGGCCAGGGATCGGGATAGGGATCGGGTTATGGTTATGGTTATGGTTATGGTTATGGTTAGGGTTAGGGTTATGGTTAGGGTTAGGGTTATGGTTAGGGTTAGGGTTAGGGTTAGGGTTAGGGTTAGGGTTAGGGTTAGGGTTAGGGTTAGGGTTAGGGTTAGCTTTAGAACCATTTAGGGTCAGGGATCGGGTCGGGATCGAGTCTGGGATCGAGTCTGGTATCGGGTCAGGGATCTAGTCAGGGATCGGGTGAGGGGATCGAGTCTGGGGTCGAGTCGGGGATCTAGTCAGGGATCGGGTCCGGATCGGGTCAGGGATCGAGTCGGGGATCTGTTCTGGGATCGGGTCAGGGATCGAGTCGGTGATCCAGTCAGGGATCGGGTGAGGGGATCGAGTCGGGGATCGGGTCAGGGATCTAGTCAGGGATCGGGTCGGGATCGGGCCGGGGATCGGGCCAGGGATCGGGATAGGGATCGGGTTATGGTTATGGTTAGGGTTAGGGTTATGGTTAGGGTTAGGGTTAGGGTTATGGTTAGGGTTAGGGTTAGGGTTAGGGTTAGGGTTAGGGTTAGGGTTAGGGTTAGGGTTAGCTTTAGAACCATTTAGGGTCAGGGATCGGGTCGGGATCGAGTCTGGGATCGAGTCTGGGATCGGGTCAGGGATCTAGTCAGGGATCGGGTGAGGGGATCGAGTCTGGGGTCGAGTCGGGGATCTAGTCAGGGATCGGGTCGGGATCGGGTCGGGGATCTGTTCTGGGATCGGGTCAGGGATCGAGTCGGCGATCCAGTCAGGGATCGGGTGAGGGGATCGAGTCGGGGATCGGGTCAGGGATCTAGTCAGGGATCGGGTCGGGATCGGGCCGGGGATCGGGCCAGGGATCGGGATAGGGATCGGGTTATGGTTATGGTTATGGTTATGGTTATGGTTAGGGTTAGGGTTAGGGTTAGGGTTAGGGTTAGGGTTAGGGTTAGCTTTAGAACCATTTAGGGTCAGGGATCGGGTCGGGATCGAGTCTGGGATCGAGTCGGGGATCGGGTCAGGGATCTAGTCAGGGATCGGGTGAGGGGATCGAGTCTGGGATCTAGTCAGGGATCGGGTCAGGGATCGAGTCGGCGATCCAGTCAGGGATCGGGTGAGGGGATCGAGTCGGGGATCGGGTCAGGGATCTAGTCAGGGATAGGGTCGGGATCGGGCCGGGGATCGGGCCAAGGATCGGGATAGGGATCGGGTTATGGTTATGGTTATGGTTAGGGTTAGGGTTAGGGTTAGGGTTAGGGTTAGGGTTAGGGTTAGCTTTAGAACCATTTAGGGTCAGGGATCGGGTTGGGATCGAGTCTGGGATCGAGTCGGGGATCGGGTCAGGGATCTAGTCAGGGATCGGGTGAGGGGATCGAGTCTGGGATCGAGTCTGGGATCTAGTCAGGGATCGGGTCAGGGATCGAGTCGGCGATCCAGTCAGGGATCGGGTGAGGGGATCGAGTCGGGGATCGGGTCAGGGATCTAGTCAGGGATCGGGTCGGGATCGGGCCGGGGATCGGGCCAGGGATCGGGATAGGGATCGGGTTATGGTTATGGTTAGGGTTCGGGTTAGGGTTATGGTTAGGGTTAGGGTTATGGTTAGGGTTAGGGTTAGGGTTAGGGTTAGGGTTAGGGTTAGGGTTAGCTTTAGAACCATTTAGGGTCAGGGATCGGGTCGGGATCGAGTCGGGGATCGAGTCGGGGATCGAGTCTGGGATCTAGTCAGGGATCGGGTCGGGATCGGGTCAGGGATCGAGTCGGGGATCTGTTCTGGGATCGGGTCAGGGATCGAGTCGGCGATCCAGTCAGGGATCGGGTGAGGGGATCGAGTCGGGGATCGGGTCAGGGATCTAGTCAGGGATCTGGTCGGGATCGGGCCGGGGATCGGGCCAGGGATCGGGATAGGGAGCGGGTTATGGTTATGGTTAGGGTTAGGGTTAGGGTTATGGTTAGGGTTAGGGTTATGGTTAGGGTTAGGGTTAGGGTTAGGGTTAGGGTTAGGGTTAGCTTTAGAACCATTTAGGGTCAGGGATCGGGTCGGGATCGAGTCTGGGATCGGGTCGGGGATCGGGTCAGGGATCTAGTCAGGGATCGGGTGAGGGGATCGAGTCTGGGATCGAGTCTGGGATCTAGTCAGGGATCGGGTCAGGGATCGAGTCGCGGATCTGTTCTGGGATCGGGTCAGGGATCGAGTCGGCGATCCAGTCAGGGATCGGGTGAGGGGATCGAGTCGGGGATCGGGTCAGGGATCTAGTCAGGGATCGGGATAGGGATCGGGTTATGGTTATGGTTATGGTTAGGGTTAGGGTTATGGTTATGGTTATGGTTATGGTTAGGGTTAGGGTTAGGGTTAGGGTTAGGGTTAGGGTTAGGGTTAGCTTTAGAACCATTTAGGGTCAGGGATCGGGTCGGGATCGAGTCGGGGATCGAGTCGGGGATCGGGTCAGGGATCTAGTCAGGGATCGGGTGAGGGGATCGAGTCTGGGATCGAGTCTGGGATCTAGTCAGGGATCGGGTCAGGGATCGAGTCGGGGATCTGTTCTGGGATCGGGTCAGGGATCGAGTCGGCGATCCAGTCAGGGATCGGGTGAGGGGATCGAGTCGGGGATCGGGTCAGGGATCTAGTCAGGGATCGGGTCGGGATCGGGCCGGGGATCGGGCCAGGGATCGGGATAGGGATCGGGTTATGGTTATGGTTAGGGTTATGGTTAGGGTTATGGTTAGGGTTAGGGTTATGGTTAGGGTTAGGGTTAGGGTTAGGGTTAGGGTTAGGGTTAGGGTTAGCTTTAGAACCATTTAGGGTCAGGGATCGGGTCGGGATCGAGTCTGGGATCGAGTCTGGGATCTAGTCAGGGATCGGGTCAGGGATCGAGTCGGGGGTCTGTTCTGGGATCGGGTCAGGGATCGAGTCGGCGATCCAGTCAGGGATCGGGTGAGGGGATCGAGTCGGGGATCGGGTCAGGGATCTAGTCAGGGATCGGGTCGGGATCGGGCCGGGGATCGGGCCAGGGATCGGGATAGGGATCGGGTTATGATTATGGTTAGGGTTAGGGTTAGGGTTATGGTTAGGGTTAGGGTTAGGGTTAGGGTTAGGGTTAGGGTTAGGGTTATGGTTAGGGTTAGCTTTAGAACCATTTAGGGTCAGGGATCGGGTCGGGATCGAGTCTGGGATCGAGTCGGGGATCGGGTCAGGGATCTAGTCAGGGATCGGGTGAGGGGATCGAGTCTGGGATCGAGTCGGGGATCTAGTCAGGGATCGGGTCAGGGATCGAGTCGGGGATCTGTTCTGGGATCGGGTCAGGGATCGAGTCGGCGATCCAGTCAGGGATCGGGTGAGGGGATCGAGTCGGGGATCGGGTCAGGGGTCTAGTCAGGGATCGGGTCGGGATCGGGCCGGGGATCGGGCCAGGGATCGGGATAGGGATCGGGTTATGGTTATGGTTAGGGTTCGGGTTAGGGTTATGGTTAGGGTTAGGGTTAGGGTTAGGGTTAGGGTTAGGGTTAGGGTTAGGGTTAGGGTTAGCTTTAGAACCATTTAGGGTCAGGGATCGGGTCGGGATCGAGCCGGGGATCGAGCCGGGGTTCGAGTCGGGGATCGAGTCGGGGATCTAGTCAGGGATCGGGTCAGGGATCGGGTCAGGGATCGAGTCGGGGATCTGTTCTGGGATCGGGTCAGGGATCGAGTCGGCGATCCAGTCAGGGATCGGGTGAGGGGATCGAGTCGGGGATCGGGTCAGGGATCTAGTCAGGGATCGGGTGAGGGGATCGGGCCGGGGATCGGGCCAGGGATCGGGTCAGGGATCGAGTCGGGGATCTGTTCTGGGATCGGGTCAGGGATCGAGTCGGCGATCCAGTCAGGGATCGGGTGAGGGGATCGAGTCGGGGATCGGGTCAGGGATCTAGTCAGGGATCGGGTCGGGATCGGGCCGGGGATCGGGCCAGGGATCGGGATAGGGATCGGGTTATGGTTATGGTTATGGTTATGGTTATGGTTAGGGTTAGGGTTAGGGTTAGGGTTATGGTTATGGTTAGGGTTAGGGTTAGGGTTAGGGTTAGGGTTAGGGTTAGGGTTAGCTTTAGAACCATTTAGGGTCAGGGATCGGGTCGGGATCGAGTCTGGGATCGAGTCGGGGATCGGGTCAGGGATCTAGTCAGGGATCGGGTGAGGGGATCGAGTCTGGGATCGAGTCTGGGATCGGGTCAGGGATCGAGTCAGGGATCGAGTCGGGGATCTGTTCTGGGATCGGGTCAGGGATCGAGTCGGCGATCCAGTCAGGGATCGGGTGAGGGGATCGAGTCGGGGATCGGGTCAGGGATCTAGTCAGGGATCGGGTCGGGATCGGGCCGGGGATCGGGCCAGGGATCGGGATAGGGATCGGGTTATGGTTATGGTTAGGGTTCGGGTTAGGGTTATGGTTAGGGTTAGGGTTATGGTTAGGGTTAGGGTTAGGGTTAGGGTTAGGGTTAGGGTTAGGGTTAGCTTTAGAACCATTTAGGGTCAGGGATCGGGTCGGGATCGAGTCGGGGATCGAGTCGGGGATCGAGTCTGGGATCTAGTCAGGGATCGGGTCGGGATCGGGTCAGGGATCGAGTCGGGGATCTGTTCTGGGATCGGGTCAGGGATCGAGTCGGCGATCCAGTCAGGGATCGGGTGAGGGGATCGAGTCGGGGATCGGGTCAGGGATCTAGTCAGGGATCTGGTCGGGATCGGGCCGGGGATCGGGCCAGGGATCGGGATAGGGAGCGGGTTATGGTTATGGTTAGGGTTAGGGTTAGGGTTATGGTTAGGGTTAGGGTTATGGTTAGGGTTAGGGTTAGGGTTAGGGTTAGGGTTAGGGTTAGGGTTAGGGTTAGCTTTAGAACCATTTAGGGTCAGGGATCGGGTCGGGATCGAGTCTGGGATCGGGTCTGGGATCGGGTCAGGGATCTAGTCAGGGATCGGGTGAGGGGATCGAGTCGGGGATCGAGTCGGGGATCTAGTCAGGGATCGGGTCAGGGATCGAGTCGCGGATCTGTTCTGGGATCGGGTCAGGGATCGAGTCGGCGATCCAGTCAGGGATCGGGTGAGGGGATCGAGTCGGGGATCGGGTCAGGGATCTAGTCAGGGATCGGGATAGGGATCGGGTTATGGTTATGGTTATGGTTAGGGTTAGGGTTATGGTTATGGTTAGGGTTAGGGTTAGGGTTAGGGTTAGGGTTAGGGTTAGGGTTAGGGTTAGGGTTAGCTTTAGAACCATTTAGGGTCAGGGATCGGGTCGGGATCGAGTCGGGGATCGAGTCGGGGATCGGGTCAGGGATCTAGTCAGGGATCGGGTGAGGGGATCGAGTCTGGGATCGAGTCTGGGATCTAGTCAGGGATCGGGTCAGGGATCGAGTCGGGGATCTGTTCTGGGATCGGGTCAGGGATCGAGTCGGCGATCCAGTCAGGGATCGGGTGAGGGGATCGAGTCGGGGATCGGGTCAGGGATCTAGTCAGGGATCGGGTCGGGATCGGGCCGGGGATCGGGCCAGGGATCGGGATAGGGATCGGGTTATGGTTATGGTTAGGGTTATGGTTAGGGTTATGGTTAGGGTTAGGGTTATGGTTAGGGTTAGGGTTAGGGTTAGGGTTAGGGTTAGGGTTAGGGTTAGGGTTAGCTTTAGAACCATTTAGGGTCAGGGATCGGGTCGGGATCGAGTCGGGGATCGAGTCTGGGATCGGGTCAGGGATCTAGTCAGGGATCGGGTGAGGGGATCGAGTCTGGGATCGAGTCTGGGATCTAGTCAGGGATCGGGTCAGGGATCGAGTCGGGGGTCTGTTCTGGGATCGGGTCAGGGATCGAGTCGGCGATCCAGTCAGGGATCGGGTGAGGGGATCGAGTCGGGGATCGGGTCAGGGATCTAGTCAGGGATCGGGTCGGGATCGGGCCGGGGATCGGGCCAGGGATCGGGATAGGGATCGGGTTATGATTAGGGTTAGGGTTAGGGTTAGGGTTAGGGTTAGGGTTAGGGTTAGGGTTAGGGTTATGGTTAGGGTTAGCTTTAGAACCATTTAGGGTCAGGGATCGGGTCGGGATCGAGTCTGGGATCGAGTCGGGGATCGGGTCAGGGATCTAGTCAGGGATCGGGTGAGGGGATCGAGTCTGGGATCGAGTCGGGGATCTAGTCAGGGATCGGGTCAGGGATCGAGTCGGGGATCTGTTCTGGGATCGGGTCAGGGATCGAGTCGGCAATCCAGTCAGGGATCGGGTGAGGGGATCGAGTCGGGGATCGGGTCAGGGGTCTAGTCAGGGATCGGGTCGGGATCGGGCCGGGGATCGGGCCAGGGATCGGGATAGGGATCGGGTTATGGTTATGGTTAGGGTTCGGGTTAGGGTTATGGTTAGGGTTAGGGTTAGGGTTAGGGTTAGGGTTAGGGTTAGGGTTAGGGTTAGGGTTAGCTTTAGAACCATTTAGGGTCAGGGATCGGGTCGGGATCGAGCCGGGGATCGAGCCGGGGTTCGAGTCGGGGATCGAGTCGGGGATCTAGTCAGGGATCGGGTCGGGATCGGGTCAGGGATCGAGTCGGGGATCTGTTCTGGGATCGGGTCAGGGATCGAGTCGGCGATCCAGTCAGGGATCGGGTGAGGGGATCGAGTCGGGGATCGGGTCAGGGATCTAGTCAGGGATCGGGTCGGGATCGGGCCGGGGATCGGGCCAGGGATCGGGATAGGGATCGGGTTATGGTTATGGTTAGGGTTCGGGTTACGGTTATGGTTAGGGTTAGGGTTATGGTTAGGGTTAGGGTTAGGGTTAGGGTTAGGGTTAGGTTTAGGGTTAGCTTTAGAACCATTTAGGGTCAGGGATCGGGTCGGGATCGAGTCGGGGATCGAGTGAGGGGATCGAGTCTGGGATCGAGTCTGGGATCTAGTCGGGGATCTAGTCGGGATCGGGTCAGGGATCGAGTCGGGGATCTGTTCTGGGATCGGGTCAGGGATCGAGTCGGCGATCCAGTCAGGGATCGGGTGAGGGGATCGAGTCGGGGATCGGGTCAGGGATCTAGTCAGGGATCGGGTCGGGATCGGGCCGGGGATCGGGCCAGGGATCGGGATAGGGATCGGGTTATGGTTATGGTTAGGGTTCGGGTTAGGGTTATGGTTAGGGTTAGGGTTATGGTTAGGGTTAGGGTTAGGGTTAGGGTTAGGGTTAGGGTTAGGGTTAGCTTTAGAACCATTTAGGGTCAGGGATCGGGTCAGGGATCGGGTCGGGATCTGTTCTGGGATCGAGTCGGGGATCGGGTCAGGGATCTACTCAGGGATCGGGTGAGGGGATCGGGCCGGGGATCGGGCCAGGGATCGGGTCAGGGATCGAGTCGGGGATCTGTTCTGGGATCGGGTCAGGGATCGAGTCGGCGATCCAGTCAGGGATCGGGTGAGGGGATCGAGTCGGGGATCGGGTCAGGGATCTAGTCAGGGATCGGGTCGGGATCGGGCCGGGGATCGGGCCAGGGATCGGGATAGGGATCGGGTTATGGTTATGGTTAGGGTTCGGGTTAGGGTTATGGTTAGGGTTAGGGTTATGGTTAGGGTTAGGGTTAGGGTTAGGGTTAGGGTTAGCTTTAGAACCATTTAGGGTCAGGGATCGGGTCGGGATCGAGCCGGGGATCGAGCCGGGGATCGAGTCGGGGATCGAGTCGGGGATCTAGTCAGGGATCGGGTCGGGATCGGGTCAGGGATCGAGTCGGGGATCTGTTCTGGGATCGGTCAGGGATCGAGTCGGCGATCCAGTCAGGGATCGGGTGAGGGGATCGAGTCGGGGATCGGGTCAGGGATCTAGTCAGGGATCGGGTCGGGATCGGGCCGGGGATCGGGCCAGGGATCGGGATAGGGATCGGGTTATGGTTATGGTTAGGGTTCGGGTTAGGGTTATGGTTAGGGTTAGGGTTATGGTTAGGGTTAGGGTTAGGGTTAGGGTTAGGGTTAGGGTTAGGGTTAGCTTTAGAACCATTTAGGGTCAGGGATCGGGTCGGGATCGAGTCGGGGATCGAGTCGGGGATCGAGTCTGGGATCTAGTCAGGGATCGGGTCGGGATCGGGTCAGGGATCGAGTCGGGGATCTGTTCTGGGATCGGGTCAGGGATCGAATCGGCGATCCAGTCAGGGATCGGGTGAGGGGATCGAGTCGGGGATCGGGTCAGGGATCTAGTCAGGGATCGGGTCGGGATCGGGCCGGGGATCGGGCCAGGGATCGGGATAGGGATCGGGTTATGGTTATGGTTAGGGTTCGGGTTAGGGTTATGGTTAGGGTTAGGGTTATGGTTAGGGTTAGGGTTAGGGTTAGGGTTAGGGTTAGGGTTAGCTTTAGAACCATTTAGGGTCAGGGATCGGGTCGGGATCGAGTCGGGGATCGAGTGAGGGGATCGAGTCTGGGATCGGGTCGGGGATCGAGTCGGGGATCTGTTCTGGGATCGGGTCAGGGATCGAGTCGGCGATCCAGTCAGGGATCGGGTGAGGGGATCGAGTCGGGGATCGGGTCAGGGATCTAGTCAGGGATCGGGTCGGGATCGGGCCGGGGATCGGGCCAGGGATCGGGATAGGGATCGGGTTATGGTTATGGTTAGGGTTAGGGTTATGGTTAGGGTTAGGGTTAGGGTTATGGTTAGGGTTAGGGTTAGGGTTAGGGTTAGGGTTAGCTTTAGAACCATTTAGGGTCAGGGATCGGGTCGGGATCGAGTCTGGGATCGGGTCGGGGATCTAGTCAGGGATCGGGTGAGGGGATCGAGTCTGGGATCGAGTCGGGGATCTAGTCAGGGATCGGGTCCGGATCGGGTCAGGGATCGAGTCGGGGATCTGTTCTGGGATCGGGTCAGGGATCGAGTCGGCGATCCAGTCAGGGATCGGGTGAGGGGATCGAGTCGGGGATCGGGTCAGGGATCTAGTCAGGGATCGGGTCGGGATCGGGCCGGGGATCGGGCCAGGGTTCGGGATAGGGATCGGGTTATGGTTATGGTTATGGTTATGGTTAGGGTTATGGTTAGGGTTAGGGTTAGGGTTAGGGTTAGGGTTAGGGTTAGGGTTAGGGTTAGGGTTAGCTTTAGAACCATTTAGGGTCAGGGATCGGGTCGGGATCGAGTCTGGGATCGAGTCTGGGATCTAGTCAGGGATCGGGTCAGGGATCGAGTCGGGGGTCTGTTCTGGGATCGGGTCAGGGATCGAGTCGGCGATCCAGTCAGGGATCGGGTGAGGGGATCGAGTCGGGGATCGGGTCAGGGATCTAGTCAGGGATCGGGTCGGGATCGGGCCGGGGATCGGGCCAGGGATCGGGATAGGGATCGGGTTATGATTATGGTTAGGGTTAGGGTTAGGGTTATGGTTAGGGTTAGGGTTAGGGTTAGGGTTAGGGTTAGGGTTAGGGTTATGGTTAGGGTTAGCTTTAGAACCATTTAGGGTCAGGGATCGGGTCGGGATCGAGTCTGGGATCGAGTCGGGGATCGGGTCAGGGATCTAGTCAGGGATCGGGTGAGGGGATCGAGTCTGGGATCGAGTCGGGGATCTAGTCAGGGATCGGGTCAGGGATCGAGTCGGGGATCTGTTCTGGGATCGGGTCAGGGATCGAGTCGGCGATCCAGTCAGGGATCGGGTGAGGGGATCGAGTCGGGGATCGGGTCAGGGGTCTAGTCAGGGATCGGGTCGGGATCGGGCCGGGGATCGGGCCAGGGATCGGGATAGGGATCGGGTTATGGTTATGGTTAGGGTTCGGGTTAGGGTTATGGTTAGGGTTAGGGTTAGGGTTAGGGTTAGGGTTAGGGTTAGGGTTAGGGTTAGCTTTAGAACCATTTAGGGTCAGGGATCGGGTCGGGATCGAGCCGGGGATCGAGCCGGGGTTCGAGTCGGGGATCGAGTCGGGGATCTAGTCAGGGATCGGGTCGGGATCGGGTCAGGGATCGAGTCGGGGATCTGTTCTGGGATCGGTCAGGGATCGAGTCGGCGATCCAGTCAGGGATCGGGTGAGGGGATCGAGTCGGGGATCGGGTCAGGGATCTAGTCAGGGATCGGGTCGGGATCGGGCCGGGGATCGGGCCAGGGATCGGGATAGGGATCGGGTTATGGTTATGGTTAGGGTTAGGGTTATGGTTAGGGTTAGGGTTAGGGTTATGGTTAGGGTTAGGGTTAGGGTTAGGGTTAGGGTTAGGGTTAGGGTTAGGGTTAGTGTTAGGGTTAGCTTTAGAACCATTTAGGGTCAGGGATCGGGTCGGGATCGAGTCTGGGATCGAGTCTGGGATCGGGTCAGGGATCTAGTCAGGGATCGGGTGAGGGGATCGAGTCTGGGGTCGAGTCGGGGATCTAGTCAGGGATCGGGTCCGGATCGGGTCAGGGATCGAGTCGGGGATCTGTTCTGGGATCGGGTCAGGGATCGAGTCGGTGATCCAGTCAGGGATCGGGTGAGGGGATCGAGTCGGGGATCGGGTCAGGGATCTAGTCAGGGATCGGGTCGGGATCGGGCCGGGGATCGGGCCAGGGTTCGGGATAGGGATCGGGTTATGGTTATGGTTATGGTTATGGTTATGGTTATGGTTAGGGTTAGGGTTAGGGTTAGGGTTAGGGTTAGGGTTAGGGTTAGGGTTAGCTTTAGAACCATTTAGGGTCAGGGATCGGGTCGGGATCGAGTCTGGGATCGGGTCTGGGATCGGGTCAGGGATCGGGTGAGGGGATCGAGTCTGGGATCGAGTCTGGGATCTAGTCAGGGATCGGGTCCGGATCGGGTCAGGGATCGAGTCGGGGATCTGTTCTGGGATCGGGTCAGGGATCGAGTCGGTGATCCAGTCAGGGATCGGGTGAGGGGATCGAGTCGGGGATCGGGTCAGGGATCTAGTCAGGGATCGGGTCGGGATCGGGCCGGGGATCGGGCCAGGGATCGGGATAGGGATCGGGTTATGGTTATGGTTAGGGTTAGGGTTAGGGTTAGGGTTAGGGTTAGGGTTAGGGTTAGGGTTAGGGTTAGGGTTAGGGTTAGGGTTAGGGTTAGGGTTAGGGTTAGGGTTAGGGTTAGCTTTAGAACCATTTAGGGTCAGGGATCGGGTCGGGATCGAGTCTGGGATCGAGTCTGGGATCGGGTCAGGGATCTAGTCAGGGATCGGGTGAGGGGATCGAGTCTGGGATCGAGTCGGGGATCTAGTCAGGGATCGGGTCCGGATCGGGTCAGGGATCGAGTCGGGGATCTGTTCTGGGATCGGGTCAGGGATCGAGTCGGTGATCCAGTCAGGGATCGGGTGAGGGGATCGAGTCGGGGATCGGGTCAGGGATCTAGTCAGGGATCGGGTCGGGATCGGGCCGGGGATCGGGCCAGGGATCGGGATAGGGATCGGGTTATGGTTATGGTTAGGGTTAGGGTTATGGTTAGGGTTAGGGTTAGGGTTATGGTTAGGGTTAGGGTTAGGGTTAGGGTTAGGGTTAGGGTTAGGGTTAGGGTTAGGGTTAGGGTTAGGGTTAGCTTTAGAACCATTTAGGGTCAGGGATCGGGTCGGGATCGAGTCTGGGATCGGGTCGGGGATCTAGTCAGGGATCGGGTGAGGGGATCGAGTCTGGGATCGAGTCGGGGATCTAGTCAGGGATCGGGTCCGGATCGGGTCAGGGATCGAGTCGGGGATCTGTTCTGGGATCGGGTCAGGGATCGAGTCGGCGATCCAGTCAGGGATCGGGTGAGGGGATCGAGTCGGGGATCGGGTCAGGGATCTAGTCAGGGATCGGGTCGGGATCGGGCCGGGGATCGGGCCAGGGATCGGGATAGGGATCGGGTTATGGTTATGGTTAGGGTTAGGGTTATGGTTAGGGTTAGGGTTAGGGTTATGGTTAGGGTTAGGGTTAGGGTTAGGGTTAGGGTTAGCTTTAGAACCATTTAGGGTCAGGGATCGGGTCGGGATCGAGTCTGGGATCGGGTCGGGGATCTAGTCAGGGATCGGGTGAGGGGATCGAGTCTGGGATCGAGTCGGGGATCTAGTCAGGGATCGGGTCGGGATCGGGCCGGGGATCGGGCCAGGGATCGGGATAGGGATCGGGTTATGGTTATGGTTAGGGTTAGGGTTATGGTTAGGGTTAGGGTTAGGGTTAGGGTTATGGTTAGGGTTAGGGTTAGGGTTAGGGTTAGGGTTAGGGTTAGCTTTAGAACCATTTAGGGTCAGGGATCGGGTCGGGATCGAGTCTGGGATCGGGTCTGGGATCGGGTCAGGGATCGGGTGAGGGGATCGAGTCTGGGATCGAGTCTGGGATCTAGTCAGGGATCGGGTCCGGATCGGGTCAGGGATCGAGTCGGGGATCTGTTCTGGGATCGGGTCAGGGATCGAGTCGGTGATCCAGTCAGGGATCGGGTGAGGGGATCGAGTCGGGGATCGGGTCAGGGATCTAGTCAGGGATCGGGTCGGGATCGGGCCGGGGATCGGGCCAGGGATCGGGATAGGGATCGGGTTATGGTTATGGTTAGGGTTAGGGTTATGGTTAGGGTTAGGGTTAGGGTTATGGTTAGGGTTAGGGTTAGGGTTAGGGTTAGGGTTAGGGTTAGGGTTAGGGTTAGGGTTAGCTTTAGAACCATTTAGGGTCAGGGATCGGGTCGGGATCGAGTCTGGGATCGAGTCTGGGATCGGGTCAGGGATCTAGTCAGGGATCGGGTGAGGGGATCGAGTCTGGGATCGAGTCGGGGATCTAGTCAGGGATCGGGTCCGGATCGGGTCAGGGATCGAGTCGGGGATCTGTTCTGGGATCGGGTCAGGGATCGAGTCGGTGATCCAGTCAGGGATCGGGTGAGGGGATCGAGTCGGGGATCGGGTCAGGGATCTAGTCAGGGATCGGGTCGGGATCGGGCCGGGGATCGGGCCAGGGATCGGGATAGGGATCGGGTTATGGTTATGGTTATGGTTATGGTTATGGTTAGGGTTAGGGTTATGGTTAGGGTTAGGGTTATGGTTATGGTTAGGGTTAGGGTTAGGGTTAGGGTTAGGGTTAGGGTTAGGGTTAGCTTTAGAACCATTTAGGGTCAGGGATCGGGTCGGGATCGAGTCTGGGATCGGGTCAGGAATCTAGTCAGGGATCGGGTGAGGGGATCGAGTCTGGGATCGAGTCGGGGATCTAGTCAGGGATCTAGTCAGGGATCGGGTCCGGATCGGGTCAGGGATCGAGTCGGGGATCTGTTCTGGGATCGGGTCAGGGATCGAGTCGGGGATCCAGTCAGGGATCGGGTGAGGGGATCGAGTCGGGGATCGGGTCAGGGATCTAGTCAGGGATCGGGTGAGGGGATCGAGTCTGGGATCGAGTCGGGGATCTAGTCAGGCATCGGGTCCGGATCGGGTCAGGGATCGAGTCGGGGATCTGTTCTGGGATCGGGTCAGGTATCGAGTCGGGGATCCAGTCAGGGATCGGGTGAGGGGATCGAGTCGGGGATCGGGTCAGGGATCTAGTCAGGGATCGGGTCGGGATCGGGCCGGAAATCGGGCCAGGGATCGGGATAGGGATCGGGTTATGGTTATGGTTATGGTTATGGTTAGGGTTAGGGTTAGGGTTAGGGTTATGGTTAGGGTTAGGGTTAGGGTTAGGGTTAGCTTTAGAACCATTTAGGGTCAGGGATCGGGTCGGGATCGAGTCTGGGATCGAGTCGGGGATCTAGTCAGGGATCGGGTCCGGATCGGGTCAGGGATCGAGTCGGGGATCTGTTCTGGGATCGGGTCAGGGATCGAGTCGGTGATCCAGTCAGGGATCGGGTGAGGGGATCGAGTCGGGGATCGGGTCAGGGATCTAGTCAGGGATCGGGTCGGGATCGGGCCGGGGATCGGGCCAGGGATCGGGATAGGGATCGGGTTATGGTTATGGTTAGGGTTAGGGTTATGGTTAGGGTTAGGGTTAGGGTTATGGTTAGGGTTAGGGTTAGGGTTAGGGTTAGGGTTAGGGTTAGGGTTAGGGTTAGGGTTAGCTTTAGAACCATTTAGGGTCAGGGATCGGGTCGGGATCGAGTCTGGGATCGAGTCTGGGATCGGGTCAGGGATCTAGTCAGGGATCGGGTGAGGGGATCGAGTCTGGGGTCGAGTCGGGGATCTGTTCTGGGATCGGGTCAGGGATCGAGTCGGTGATCCAGTCAGGGATCGGGTGAGGGGATCGAGTCGGGGATCGGGTCAGGGATCTAGTCAGGGATCGGGTCGGGATCGGGCCGGGGATCGGGCCAGGGATCGGGATAGGGATCGGGTTATGGTTATGGTTATGGTTATGGTTATGGTTAGGGTTAGGGTTAGGGTTAGGGTTAGGGTTATGGTTATGGTTAGGGTTAGGGTTAGGGTTAGGGTTAGGGTTAGGGTTAGGGTTAGGGTTATGGTTATGGTTAGGGTTAGGGTTAGGGTTAGGGTTAGGGTTAGGGTTAGGGTTAGCTTTAGAACCATTTAGGGTCAGGGATCGGGTCGGGATCGAGTCTGGGATCGAGTCTGGTATCGGGTCAGGGATCTAGTCAGGGATCGGGTGAGGGGATCGAGTCTGGGGTCGAGTCGGGGATCTAGTCAGGGATCGGGTCCGGATCGGGTCAGGGATCGAGTCGGGGATCTGTTCTGGGATCGGGTCAGGGATCGAGTCGGTGATCCAGTCAGGGATCGGGTGAGGGGATCGAGTCGGGGATCGGGTCAGGGATCTAGTCAGGGATCGGGTCGGGATCGGGCCGGGGATCGGGCCAGGGATCGGGATAGGGATCGGGTTATGGTTATGGTTATGGTTATGGTTATGGTTAGGGTTAGGGTTATGGTTAGGGTTAGGGTTATGGTTAGGGTTAGGGTTAGGGTTAGGGTTAGGGTTAGGGTTAGGGTTAGGGTTAGGGTTAGGGTTAGCTTTAGAACCATTTAGGGTCAGGGATCGGGTCGGGATCGAGTCTGGGATCGAGTCTGGTATCGGGTCAGGGATCTAGTCAGGGATCGGGTGAGGGGATCGAGTCTGGGGTCGAGTCGGGGATCTAGTCAGGGATCGGGTCCGGATCGGGTCAGGGATCGAGTCGGGGATCTGTTCTGGGATCGGGTCAGGGATCGAGTCGGTGATCCAGTCAGGGATCGGGTGAGGGGATCGAGTCGGGGATCGGGTCAGGGATCTAGTCAGGGATCGGGTCGGGATCGGGCCGGGGATCGGGCCAGGGATCGGGATAGGGATCGGGTTATGGTTATGGTTAGGGTTAGGGTTATGGTTAGGGTTAGGGTTAGGGTTATGGTTAGGGTTAGGGTTAGGGTTAGGGTTAGGGTTAGGGTTAGGGTTAGGGTTAGGGTTAGGGTTAGCTTTAGAACCATTTAGGGTCAGGGATCGGGTCGGGATCGAGTCTGGGATCGAGTCTGGGATCGGGTCAGGGATCTAGTCAGGGATCGGGTGAGGGGATCGAGTCTGGGGTCGAGTCGGGGATCTAGTCAGGGATCGGGTCGGGATCGGGTCGGGGATCTGTTCTGGGATCGGGTCAGGGATCGAGTCGGCGATCCAGTCAGGGATCGGGTGAGGGGATCGAGTCGGGGATCGGGTCAGGGATCTAGTCAGGGATCGGGTCGGGATCGGGCCGGGGATCGGGCCAGGGATCGGGATAGGGATCGGGTTATGGTTATGGTTATGGTTATGGTTATGGTTAGGGTTAGGGTTAGGGTTAGGGTTAGGGTTAGGGTTAGGGTTAGCTTTAGAACCATTTAGGGTCAGGGATCGGGTCGGGATCGAGTCTGGGATCGAGTCGGGGATCGGGTCAGGGATCTAGTCAGGGATCGGGTGAGGGGATCGAGTCTGGGATCTAGTCAGGGATCGGGTCAGGGATCGAGTCGGCGATCCAGTCAGGGATCGGGTGAGGGGATCGAGTCGGGGATCGGGTCAGGGATCTAGTCAGGGATAGGGTCGGGATCGGGCCGGGGATCGGGCCAAGGATCGGGATAGGGATCGGGTTATGGTTATGGTTATGGTTAGGGTTAGGGTTAGGGTTAGGGTTAGGGTTAGGGTTAGGGTTAGCTTTAGAACCATTTAGGGTCAGGGATCGGGTTGGGATCGAGTCTGGGATCGAGTCGGGGATCGGGTCAGGGATCTAGTCAGGGATCGGGTGAGGGGATCGAGTCTGGGATCGAGTCGGGGATCTAGTCAGGGATCGGGTCGGGATCGGGTCAGGGATCGAGTCGGGGATCTGTTCTGGGATCGGGTCAGGGATCGAGTCGGCGATCCAGTCAGGGATCGGGTGAGGGGATCGAGTCGGGGATCGGGTCAGGGATCTAGTCAGGGATCGGGTCGGGATCGGGCCGGGGATCGGGCCAGGGATCGGGATAGGGATCGGGTTATGGTTATGGTTAGGGTTCGGGTTAGGGTTATGGTTAGGGTTAGGGTTATGGTTAGGGTTAGGGTTAGGGTTAGGGTTAGGGTTAGGGTTAGGGTTAGGGTTAGCTTTAGAACCATTTAGGGTCAGGGATCGGGTCGGGATCGAGTCGGGGATCGAGTCGGGGATCGAGTCTGGGATCTAGTCAGGGATCGGGTCGGGATCGGGTCAGGGATCGAGTCGGTGATCTGTTCTGGGATCGGTCAGGGATCGAGTCGGCGATCCAGTCAGGGATCGGGTGAGGGGATCGAGTCGGGGATCGGGTCAGGGATCTAGTCAGGGATCGGGTCGGGATCGGGCCGGGGATCGGGCCAGGGATCGGGATAGGGATCGGGTTATGGTTATGGTTAGGGTTCGGGTTAGGGTTATGGTTAGGGTTAGGGTTATGGTTAGGGTTAGGGTTAGGGTTAGGGTTAGGGTTAGGGTTAGGGTTAGCTTTAGAACCATTTAGGGTCAGGGATCGGGTCGGGATCGAGTCGGGGATCGAGTCGGGGATCGAGTCTGGGATCTAGTCAGGGATCGGGTCGGGATCGGGTCAGGGATCGAGTCGGGGATCTGTTCTGGGATCGGGTCAGGGATCGAATCGGCGATCCAGTCAGGGATCGGGTGAGGGGATCGAGTCGGGGATCGGGTCAGGGATCTAGTCAGGGATCGGGTCGGGATCGGGCCGGGGATCGGGCCAGGGATCGGGATAGGGATCGGGTTATGGTTATGGTTAGGGTTCGGGTTAGGGTTATGGTTAGGGTTAGGGTTATGGTTAGGGTTAGGGTTAGGGTTAGGGTTAGGGTTAGGGTTAGCTTTAGAACCATTTAGGGTCAGGGATCGGGTCGGGATCGAGTCGGGGATCGAGTGAGGGGATCGAGTCTGGGATCGAGTCGGGGATCTAGTCAGGGATCGGGTCGGGGATCGAGTCGGGGATCTGTTCTGGGATCGGGTCAGGGATCGAGTCGGCGATCCAGTCAGGGATCGGGTGAGGGGATCGAGTCGGGGATCGGGTCAGGGATCTAGTCAGGGATCGGGTCGGGATCGGGCCGGGGATCGGGCCAGGGATCGGGATAGGGATCGGGTTATGGTTATGGTTAGGGTTAGGGTTATGGTTAGGGTTAGGGTTAGGGTTATGGTTAGGGTTAGGGTTAGGGTTAGGGTTAGGGTTAGCTTTAGAACCATTTAGGGTCAGGGATCGGGTCGGGATCGAGTCTGGGATCGGGTCGGGGATCTAGTCAGGGATCGGGTGAGGGGATCGAGTCTGGGATCGAGTCGGGGATCTAGTCAGGGATCGGGTCGGGATCGGGCCGGGGATCGGGCCAGGGATCGGGATAGGGATCGGGTTATGGTTATGGTTAGGGTTAGGGTTATGGTTAGGGTTAGGGTTAGGGTTAGGGTTATGGTTAGGGTTAGGGTTAGGGTTAGGGTTAGGGTTAGGGTTAGCTTTAGAACCATTTAGGGTCAGGGATCGGGTCGGGATCGAGTCTGGGATCGGGTCTGGGATCGGGTCAGGGATCGGGTGAGGGGATCGAGTCTGGGATCGAGTCTGGGATCTAGTCAGGGATCGGGTCCGGATCGGGTCAGGGATCGAGTCGGGGATCTGTTCTGGGATCGGGTCAGGGATCGAGTCGGTGATCCAGTCAGGGATCGGGTGAGGGGATCGAGTCGGGGATCGGGTCAGGGATCTAGTCAGGGATCGGGTCGGGATCGGGCCGGGGATCGGGCCAGGGATCGGGATAGGGATCGGGTTATGGTTATGGTTAGGGTTAGGGTTATGGTTAGGGTTAGGGTTAGGGTTATGGTTAGGGTTAGGGTTAGGGTTAGGGTTAGGGTTAGGGTTAGGGTTAGGGTTAGGGTTAGCTTTAGAACCATTTAGGGTCAGGGATCGGGTCGGGATCGAGTCTGGGATCGAGTCTGGGATCGGGTCAGGGATCTAGTCAGGGATCGGGTGAGGGGATCGAGTCTGGGATCGAGTCGGGGATCTAGTCAGGGATCGGGTCCGGATCGGGTCAGGGATCGAGTCGGGGATCTGTTCTGGGATCGGGTCAGGGATCGAGTCGGTGATCCAGTCAGGGATCGGGTGAGGGGATCGAGTCGGGGATCGGGTCAGGGATCTAGTCAGGGATCGGGTCGGGATCGGGCCGGGGATCGGGCCAGGGATCGGGATAGGGATCGGGTTATGGTTATGGTTATGGTTATGGTTATGGTTAGGGTTAGGGTTATGGTTAGGGTTAGGGTTATGGTTATGGTTAGGGTTAGGGTTAGGGTTAGGGTTAGGGTTAGGGTTAGGGTTAGCTTTAGAACCATTTAGGGTCAGGGATCGGGTCGGGATCGAGTCTGGGATCGGGTCAGGAATCTAGTCAGGGATCGGGTGAGGGGATCGAGTCTGGGATCGAGTCGGGGATCTAGTCAGGGATCTAGTCAGGGATCGGGTCCGGATCGGGTCAGGGATCGAGTCGGGGATCTGTTCTGGGATCGGGTCAGGGATCGAGTCGGGGATCCAGTCAGGGATCGGGTGAGGGGATCGAGTCGGGGATCGGGTCAGGGATCTAGTCAGGGATCGGGTGAGGGGATCGAGTCTGGGATCGAGTCGGGGATCTAGTCAGGCATCGGGTCCGGATCGGGTCAGGGATCGAGTCGGGGATCTGTTCTGGGATCGGGTCAGGTATCGAGTCGGGGATCCAGTCAGGGATCGGGTGAGGGGATCGAGTCGGGGATCGGGTCAGGGATCTAGTCAGGGATCGGGTCGGGATCGGGCCGGAAATCGGGCCAGGGATCGGGATAGGGATCGGGTTATGGTTATGGTTATGGTTATGGTTAGGGTTAGGGTTAGGGTTAGGGTTATGGTTAGGGTTAGGGTTAGGGTTAGGGTTAGCTTTAGAACCATTTAGGGTCAGGGATCGGGTCGGGATCGAGTCTGGGATCGAGTCGGGGATCTAGTCAGGGATCGGGTCCGGATCGGGTCAGGGATCGAGTCGGGGATCTGTTCTGGGATCGGGTCAGGGATCGAGTCGGTGATCCAGTCAGGGATCGGGTGAGGGGATCGAGTCGGGGATCGGGTCAGGGATCTAGTCAGGGATCGGGTCGGGATCGGGCCGGGGATCGGGCCAGGGATCGGGATAGGGATCGGGTTATGGTTATGGTTAGGGTTAGGGTTATGGTTAGGGTTAGGGTTAGGGTTATGGTTAGGGTTAGGGTTAGGGTTAGGGTTAGGGTTAGGGTTAGGGTTAGGGTTAGGGTTAGCTTTAGAACCATTTAGGGTCAGGGATCGGGTCGGGATCGAGTCTGGGATCGAGTCTGGGATCGGGTCAGGGATCTAGTCAGGGATCGGGTGAGGGGATCGAGTCTGGGGTCGAGTCGGGGATCTGTTCTGGGATCGGGTCAGGGATCGAGTCGGTGATCCAGTCAGGGATCGGGTGAGGGGATCGAGTCGGGGATCGGGTCAGGGATCTAGTCAGGGATCGGGTCGGGATCGGGCCGGGGATCGGGCCAGGGATCGGGATAGGGATCGGGTTATGGTTATGGTTATGGTTATGGTTATGGTTAGGGTTAGGGTTAGGGTTAGGGTTAGGGTTATGGTTATGGTTAGGGTTAGGGTTAGGGTTAGGGTTAGGGTTAGGGTTAGGGTTAGGGTTATGGTTATGGTTAGGGTTAGGGTTAGGGTTAGGGTTAGGGTTAGGGTTAGGGTTAGGGTTAGCTTTAGAACCATTTAGGGTCAGGGATCGGGTCGGGATCGAGTCTGGGATCGAGTCTGGTATCGGGTCAGGGATCTAGTCAGGGATCGGGTGAGGGGATCGAGTCTGGGGTCGAGTCGGGGATCTAGTCAGGGATCGGGTCCGGATCGGGTCAGGGATCGAGTCGGGGATCTGTTCTGGGATCGGGTCAGGGATCGAGTCGGTGATCCAGTCAGGGATCGGGTGAGGGGATCGAGTCGGGGATCGGGTCAGGGATCTAGTCAGGGATCGGGTCGGGATCGGGCCGGGGATCGGGCCAGGGATCGGGATCGGGATCGGGTTATGGTTATGGTTATGGTTATGGTTATGGTTAGGGTTAGGGTTATGGTTAGGGTTAGGGTTATGGTTAGGGTTAGGGTTAGGGTTAGGGTTAGGGTTAGGGTTAGGGTTAGGGTTAGGGTTAGGGTTAGGGTTAGCTTTAGAACCATTTAGGGTCAGGGATCGGGTCGGGATCGAGTCTGGGATCGAGTCTGGTATCGGGTCAGGGATCTAGTCAGGGATCGGGTGAGGGGATCGAGTCTGGGGTCGAGTCGGGGATCTAGTCAGGGATCGGGTCCGGATCGGGTCAGGGATCGAGTCGGGGATCTGTTCTGGGATCGGGTCAGGGATCGAGTCGGTGATCCAGTCAGGGATCGGGTGAGGGGATCGAGTCGGGGATCGGGTCAGGGATCTAGTCAGGGATCGGGTCGGGATCGGGCCGGGGATCGGGCCAGGGATCGGGATAGGGATCGGGTTATGGTTATGGTTAGGGTTAGGGTTATGGTTAGGGTTAGGGTTAGGGTTATGGTTAGGGTTAGGGTTAGGGTTAGGGTTAGGGTTAGGGTTAGGGTTAGGGTTAGGGTTAGCTTTAGAACCATTTAGGGTCAGGGATCGGGTCGGGATCGAGTCTGGGATCGAGTCTGGGATCGGGTCAGGGATCTAGTCAGGGATCGGGTGAGGGGATCGAGTCTGGGGTCGAGTCGGGGATCTAGTCAGGGATCGGGTCGGGATCGGGTCGGGGATCTGTTCTGGGATCGGGTCAGGGATCGAGTCGGCGATCCAGTCAGGGATCGGGTGAGGGGATCGAGTCGGGGATCGGGTCAGGGATCTAGTCAGGGATCGGGTCGGGATCGGGCCGGGGATCGGGCCAGGGATCGGGATAGGGATCGGGTTATGGTTATGGTTATGGTTATGGTTATGGTTAGGGTTAGGGTTAGGGTTAGGGTTAGGGTTAGGGTTAGGGTTAGCTTTAGAACCATTTAGGGTCAGGGATCGGGTCGGGATCGAGTCTGGGATCGAGTCGGGGATCGGGTCAGGGATCTAGTCAGGGATCGGGTGAGGGGATCGAGTCTGGGATCTAGTCAGGGATCGGGTCAGGGATCGAGTCGGCGATCCAGTCAGGGATCGGGTGAGGGGATCGAGTCGGGGATCGGGTCAGGGATCTAGTCAGGGATAGGGTCGGGATCGGGCCGGGGATCGGGCCAAGGATCGGGATAGGGATCGGGTTATGGTTATGGTTATGGTTAGGGTTAGGGTTAGGGTTAGGGTTAGGGTTAGGGTTAGGGTTAGCTTTAGAACCATTTAGGGTCAGGGATCGGGTTGGGATCGAGTCTGGGATCGAGTCGGGGATCGGGTCAGGGATCTAGTCAGGGATCGGGTGAGGGGATCGAGTCTGGGATCGAGTCTGGGATCTAGTCAGGGATCGGGTCAGGGATCGAGTCGGCGATCCAGTCAGGGATCGGGTGAGGGGATCGAGTCGGGGATCGGGTCAGGGATCTAGTCAGGGATCGGGTCGGGATCGGGCCGGGGATCGGGCCAGGGATCGGGATAGGGATCGGGTTATGGTTATGGTTAGGGTTCGGGTTAGGGTTATGGTTAGGGTTAGGGTTATGGTTAGGGTTAGGGTTAGGGTTAGGGTTAGGGTTAGGGTTAGGGTTAGCTTTAGAACCATTTAGGGTCAGGGATCGGGTCGGGATCGAGTCGGGGATCGAGTCGGGGATCGAGTCTGGGATCTAGTCAGGGATCGGGTCGGGATCGGGTCAGGGATCGAGTCGGGGATCTGTTCTGGGATCGGGTCAGGGATCGAGTCGGCGATCCAGTCAGGGATCGGGTGAGGGGATCGAGTCGGGGATCGGGTCAGGGATCTAGTCAGGGATCTGGTCGGGATCGGGCCGGGGATCGGGCCAGGGATCGGGATAGGGAGCGGGTTATGGTTATGGTTAGGGTTAGGGTTAGGGTTATGGTTAGGGTTAGGGTTATGGTTAGGGTTAGGGTTAGGGTTAGGGTTAGGGTTAGGGTTAGCTTTAGAACCATTTAGGGTCAGGGATCGGGTCGGGATCGAGTCTGGGATCGGGTCGGGGATCGGGTCAGGGATCTAGTCAGGGATCGGGTGAGGGGATCGAGTCTGGGATCGAGTCTGGGATCTAGTCAGGGATCGGGTCAGGGATCGAGTCGCGGATCTGTTCTGGGATCGGGTCAGGGATCGAGTCGGCGATCCAGTCAGGGATCGGGTGAGGGGATCGAGTCGGGGATCGGGTCAGGGATCTAGTCAGGGATCGGGATAGGGATCGGGTTATGGTTATGGTTATGGTTAGGGTTAGGGTTATGGTTATGGTTATGGTTATGGTTAGGGTTAGGGTTAGGGTTAGGGTTAGGGTTAGGGTTAGGGTTAGCTTTAGAACCATTTAGGGTCAGGGATCGGGTCGGGATCGAGTCGGGGATCGAGTCGGGGATCGGGTCAGGGATCTAGTCAGGGATCGGGTGAGGGGATCGAGTCTGGGATCGAGTCTGGGATCTAGTCAGGGATCGGGTCAGGGATCGAGTCGGGGATCTGTTCTGGGATCGGGTCAGGGATCGAGTCGGCGATCCAGTCAGGGATCGGGTGAGGGGATCGAGTCGGGGATCGGGTCAGGGATCTAGTCAGGGATCGGGTCGGGATCGGGCCGGGGATCGGGCCAGGGATCGGGATAGGGATCGGGTTATGGTTATGGTTAGGGTTATGGTTAGGGTTATGGTTAGGGTTAGGGTTATGGTTAGGGTTAGGGTTAGGGTTAGGGTTAGGGTTAGGGTTAGGGTTAGCTTTAGAACCATTTAGGGTCAGGGATCGGGTCGGGATCGAGTCTGGGATCGAGTCTGGGATCTAGTCAGGGATCGGGTCAGGGATCGAGTCGGGGGTCTGTTCTGGGATCGGGTCAGGGATCGAGTCGGCGATCCAGTCAGGGATCGGGTGAGGGGATCGAGTCGGGGATCGGGTCAGGGATCTAGTCAGGGATCGGGTCGGGATCGGGCCGGGGATCGGGCCAGGGATCGGGATAGGGATCGGGTTATGATTATGGTTAGGGTTAGGGTTAGGGTTATGGTTAGGGTTAGGGTTAGGGTTAGGGTTAGGGTTAGGGTTAGGGTTATGGTTAGGGTTAGCTTTAGAACCATTTAGGGTCAGGGATCGGGTCGGGATCGAGTCTGGGATCGAGTCGGGGATCGGGTCAGGGATCTAGTCAGGGATCGGGTGAGGGGATCGAGTCTGGGATCGAGTCGGGGATCTAGTCAGGGATCGGGTCAGGGATCGAGTCGGGGATCTGTTCTGGGATCGGGTCAGGGATCGAGTCGGCGATCCAGTCAGGGATCGGGTGAGGGGATCGAGTCGGGGATCGGGTCAGGGGTCTAGTCAGGGATCGGGTCGGGATCGGGCCGGGGATCGGGCCAGGGATCGGGATAGGGATCGGGTTATGGTTATGGTTAGGGTTCGGGTTAGGGTTATGGTTAGGGTTAGGGTTAGGGTTAGGGTTAGGGTTAGGGTTAGGGTTAGGGTTAGGGTTAGCTTTAGAACCATTTAGGGTCAGGGATCGGGTCGGGATCGAGTCTGGGATCGAGTCGGGGATCGGGTCAGGGATCTAGTCAGGGATCGGGTGAGGGGATCGAGTCTGGGATCTAGTCAGGGATCGGGTCAGGGATCGAGTCGGCGATCCAGTCAGGGATCGGGTGAGGGGATCGAGTCGGGGATCGGGTCAGGGATCTAGTCAGGGATAGGGTCGGGATCGGGCCGGGGATCGGGCCAAGGATCGGGATAGGGATCGGGTTATGGTTATGGTTATGGTTAGGGTTAGGGTTAGGGTTAGGGTTAGGGTTAGGGTTAGGGTTAGCTTTAGAACCATTTAGGGTCAGGGATCGGGTTGGGATCGAGTCTGGGATCGAGTCGGGGATCGGGTCAGGGATCTAGTCAGGGATCGGGTGAGGGGATCGAGTCTGGGATCGAGTCTGGGATCTAGTCAGGGATCGGGTCAGGGATCGAGTCGGCGATCCAGTCAGGGATCGGGTGAGGGGATCGAGTCGGGGATCGGGTCAGGGATCTAGTCAGGGATCGGGTCGGGATCGGGCCGGGGATCGGGCCAGGGATCGGGATAGGGATCGGGTTATGGTTATGGTTAGGGTTCGGGTTAGGGTTATGGTTAGGGTTAGGGTTATGGTTAGGGTTAGGGTTAGGGTTAGGGTTAGGGTTAGGGTTAGGGTTAGCTTTAGAACCATTTAGGGTCAGGGATCGGGTCGGGATCGAGTCGGGGATCGAGTCGGGGATCGAGTCTGGGATCTAGTCAGGGATCGGGTCGGGATCGGGTCAGGGATCGAGTCGGGGATCTGTTCTGGGATCGGGTCAGGGATCGAGTCGGCGATCCAGTCAGGGATCGGGTGAGGGGATCGAGTCGGGGATCGGGTCAGGGATCTAGTCAGGGATCTGGTCGGGATCGGGCCGGGGATCGGGCCAGGGATCGGGATAGGGAGCGGGTTATGGTTATGGTTAGGGTTAGGGTTAGGGTTATGGTTAGGGTTAGGGTTATGGTTAGCTTTAGGGTTAGGGTTAGGGTTAGGGTTAGGGTTAGGGTTAGGGTTAGCTTTAGAACCATTTAGGGTCAGGGATCGGGTCGGGATCGAGTCTGGGATCGGGTCTGGGATCGGGTCAGGGATCTAGTCAGGGATCGGGTGAGGGGATCGAGTCTGGGATCGAGTCGGGGATCTAGTCAGGGATCGGGTCAGGGATCGAGTCGCGGATCTGTTCTGGGATCGGGTCAGGGATCGAGTCGGCGATCCAGTCAGGGATCGGGTGAGGGGATCGAGTCGGGGATCGGGTCAGGGATCTAGTCAGGGATCGGGATAGGGATCGGGTTATGGTTATGGTTATGGTTAGGGTTAGGGTTATGGTTATGGTTAGGGTTAGGGTTAGGGTTAGGGTTAGGGTTAGGGTTAGGGTTAGGGTTAGCTTTAGAACCATTTAGGGTCAGGGATCGGGTCGGGATCGAGTCGGGGATCGAGTCGGGGATCGGGTCAGGGATCTAGTCAGGGATCGGGTGAGGGGATCGAGTCTGGGATCGAGTCTGGGATCTAGTCAGGGATCGGGTCAGGGATCGAGTCGGGGATCTGTTCTGGGATCGGGTCAGGGATCGAGTCGGCGATCCAGTCAGGGATCGGGTGAGGGGATCGAGTCGGGGATCGGGTCAGGGATCTAGTCAGGGATCGGGTCGGGATCGGGCCGGGGATCGGGCCAGGGATCGGGATAGGGATCGGGTTATGGTTATGGTTAGGGTTATGGTTAGGGTTATGGTTAGGGTTAGGGTTATGGTTAGGGTTAGGGTTAGGGTTAGGGTTAGGGTTAGGGTTAGGGTTAGGGTTAGCTTTAGAACCATTTAGGGTCAGGGATCGGGTCGGGATCGAGTCGGGGATCGAGTCTGGGATCGGGTCAGGGATCTAGTCAGGGATCGGGTGAGGGGATCGAGTCTGGGATCGAGTCTGGGATCTAGTCAGGGATCGGGTCAGGGATCGAGTCGGGGGTCTGTTCTGGGATCGGGTCAGGGATCGAGTCGGCGATCCAGTCAGGGATCGGGTGAGGGGATCGAGTCGGGGATCGGGTCAGGGATCTAGTCAGGGATCGGGTCGGGATCGGGCCGGGGATCGGGCCAGGGATCGGGATAGGGATCGGGTTATGATTAGGGTTAGGGTTAGGGTTAGGGTTAGGGTTAGGGTTAGGGTTAGGGTTAGGGTTAGGGTTATGGTTAGGGTTAGCTTTAGAACCATTTAGGGTCAGGGATCGGGTCGGGATCGAGTCTGGGATCGAGTCGGGGATCGGGTCAGGGATCTAGTCAGGGATCGGGTGAGGGGATCGAGTCTGGGATCGAGTCGGGGATCTAGTCAGGGATCGGGTCAGGGATCGAGTCGGGGATCTGTTCTGGGATCGGGTCAGGGATCGAGTCGGCAATCCAGTCAGGGATCGGGTGAGGGGATCGAGTCGGGGATCGGGTCAGGGGTCTAGTCAGGGATCGGGTCGGGATCGGGCCGGGGATCGGGCCAGGGATCGGGATAGGGATCGGGTTATGGTTATGGTTAGGGTTCGGGTTAGGGTTATGGTTAGGGTTAGGGTTAGGGTTAGGGTTAGGGTTAGGGTTAGGGTTAGGGTTAGCTTTAGAACCATTTAGGGTCAGGGATCGGGTCGGGATCGAGCCGGGGATCGAGCCGGGGTTCGAGTCGGGGATCGAGTCGGGGATCTAGTCAGGGATCGGGTCGGGATCGGGTCAGGGATCGAGTCGGGGATCTGTTCTGGGATCGGGTCAGGGATCGAGTCGGCGATCCAGTCAGGGATCGGGTGAGGGGATCGAGTCGGGGATCGGGTCAGGGATCTAGTCAGGGATCGGGTCGGGATCGGGCCGGGGATCGGGCCAGGGATCGGGATAGGGATCGGGTTATGGTTATGGTTAGGGTTCGGGTTACGGTTATGGTTAGGGTTAGGGTTATGGTTAGGGTTAGGGTTAGGGTTAGGGTTAGGGTTAGGTTTAGGGTTAGCTTTAGAACCATTTAGGGTCAGGGATCGGGTCGGGATCGAGTCGGGGATCGAGTGAGGGGATCGAGTCTGGGATCGAGTCTGGGATCTAGTCGGGGATCTAGTCGGGATCGGGTCAGGGATCGAGTCGGGGATCTGTTCTGGGATCGGGTCAGGGATCGAGTCGGCGATCCAGTCAGGGATCGGGTGAGGGGATCGAGTCGGGGATCGGGTCAGGGATCTAGTCAGGGATCGGGTCGGGATCGGGCCGGGGATCGGGCCAGGGATCGGGATAGGGATCGGGTTATGGTTATGGTTAGGGTTCGGGTTAGGGTTATGGTTAGGGTTAGGGTTATGGTTAGGGTTAGGGTTAGGGTTAGGGTTAGGGTTAGGGTTAGGGTTAGCTTTAGAACCATTTAGGGTCAGGGATCGGGTCAGGGATCGGGTCGGGATCTGTTCTGGGATCGAGTCGGGGATCGGGTCAGGGATCTACTCAGGGATCGGGTGAGGGGATCGGGCCGGGGATCGGGCCAGGGATCGGGTCAGGGATCGAGTCGGGGATCTGTTCTGGGATCGGGTCAGGGATCGAGTCGGCGATCCAGTCAGGGATCGGGTGAGGGGATCGAGTCGGGGATCGGGTCAGGGATCTAGTCAGGGATCGGGTCGGGATCGGGCCGGGGATCGGGCCAGGGATCGGGATAGGGATCGGGTTATGGTTATGGTTAGGGTTCGGGTTAGGGTTATGGTTAGGGTTAGGGTTATGGTTAGGGTTAGGGTTAGGGTTAGGGTTAGGGTTAGCTTTAGAACCATTTAGGGTCAGGGATCGGGTCGGGATCGAGCCGGGGATCGAGCCGGGGATCGAGTCGGGGATCGAGTCGGGGATCTAGTCAGGGATCGGGTCGGGATCGGGTCAGGGATCGAGTCGGGGATCTGTTCTGGGATCGGTCAGGGATCGAGTCGGCGATCCAGTCAGGGATCGGGTGAGGGGATCGAGTCGGGGATCGGGTCAGGGATCTAGTCAGGGATCGGGTCGGGATCGGGCCGGGGATCGGGCCAGGGATCGGGATAGGGATCGGGTTATGGTTATGGTTAGGGTTCGGGTTAGGGTTATGGTTAGGGTTAGGGTTATGGTTAGGGTTAGGGTTAGGGTTAGGGTTAGGGTTAGGGTTAGGGTTAGCTTTAGAACCATTTAGGGTCAGGGATCGGGTCGGGATCGAGTCGGGGATCGAGTCGGGGATCGAGTCTGGGATCTAGTCAGGGATCGGGTCGGGATCGGGTCAGGGATCGAGTCGGGGATCTGTTCTGGGATCGGGTCAGGGATCGAATCGGCGATCCAGTCAGGGATCGGGTGAGGGGATCGAGTCGGGGATCGGGTCAGGGATCTAGTCAGGGATCGGGTCGGGATCGGGCCGGGGATCGGGCCAGGGATCGGGATAGGGATCGGGTTATGGTTATGGTTAGGGTTCGGGTTAGGGTTATGGTTAGGGTTAGGGTTATGGTTAGGGTTAGGGTTAGGGTTAGGGTTAGGGTTAGGGTTAGCTTTAGAACCATTTAGGGTCAGGGATCGGGTCGGGATCGAGTCGGGGATCGAGTGAGGGGATCGAGTCTGGGATCGGGTCGGGGATCGAGTCGGGGATCTGTTCTGGGATCGGGTCAGGGATCGAGTCGGCGATCCAGTCAGGGATCGGGTGAGGGGATCGAGTCGGGGATCGGGTCAGGGATCTAGTCAGGGATCGGGTCGGGATCGGGCCGGGGATCGGGCCAGGGATCGGGATAGGGATCGGGTTATGGTTATGGTTAGGGTTAGGGTTATGGTTAGGGTTAGGGTTAGGGTTATGGTTAGGGTTAGGGTTAGGGTTAGGGTTAGGGTTAGCTTTAGAACCATTTAGGGTCAGGGATCGGGTCGGGATCGAGTCTGGGATCGGGTCGGGGATCTAGTCAGGGATCGGGTGAGGGGATCGAGTCTGGGATCGAGTCGGGGATCTAGTCAGGGATCGGGTCCGGATCGGGTCAGGGATCGAGTCGGGGATCTGTTCTGGGATCGGGTCAGGGATCGAGTCGGCGATCCAGTCAGGGATCGGGTGAGGGGATCGAGTCGGGGATCGGGTCAGGGATCTAGTCAGGGATCGGGTCGGGATCGGGCCGGGGATCGGGCCAGGGTTCGGGATAGGGATCGGGTTATGGTTATGGTTATGGTTATGGTTAGGTTTATGGTTAGGGTTAGGGTTAGGGTTAGGGTTAGGGTTAGGGTTAGGGTTAGGGTTAGGGTTAGCTTTAGAACCATTTAGGGTCAGGGATCGGGTCGGGATCGAGTCTGGGATCGAGTCTGGGATCTAGTCAGGGATCGGGTCAGGGATCGAGTCGGGGGTCTGTTCTGGGATCGGGTCAGGGATCGAGTCGGCGATCCAGTCAGGGATCGGGTGAGGGGATCGAGTCGGG